>NW_027507764.1:452160723-452208223 GCF_037356315.1 Lithobates pipiens | reverse complement strand
GTCTTTTGCTCACATGCATACAGTGCCTTCATACATAAAGTATTCATACCCCTTAAAAATTTCCCACGGTCTGTCATGTTAAAACCAAAAACGTTAATGTATTTTATTGGGATTTTATGCGATATCCCAACACAAAGTGGCACATAATTATGAAGTGGAAGGAAAATAAATGGTTTTCAAATTTTGTTTACAAATAAATATGTGAAAAGTGTGGCGTGCATTTATATTCAGCCCCCCTGAGTCAATACTTTGTAGAACTGCCTTTTGCTGCAACTACAGTCTTTTTGTGTATGTCTCTATCAGCTTTGTACATCTAGAAAGTGACATTTTTGCCCATTCTCCTTTGCAAAATAGCTCAAGCTTGTTAGATCGGATGGAGCGTGTCTGAACAGCAATTTTCAAGTCTTGCCACAGATTCTCAATTGGATTTAGGTCTGGTCTTTGACTGGGCCATTCCAACACACACATGAATATGCTTTCATATAAACCATTCCATTTTAGCTCTGGCTGTATGTTTAGGGTCGTTGTCCTGCTGGAAGGCGAACCTCCATCTCAGTCTCAAGTCTTTTGCAGACTCTAATGCCACGTACACACGACCGGACTTTCCGTCAGAAAAGGACAGACGGAATTATTCCGTCGGATATTACGATCCTGTGTGTGGGCTTCATCAGACTTTTTTCTTCAAAAATTCAGACGGACCGAGAAATGGAACAGCTTTCAAATCTGTCCGACGGAATCAATTTCTATCAGGAAAACCGCTTGTCTGTATGCTGGTCCGACAGACCAAATATGACGCAAGGGCAGCTATTGACTACTGGCTATTGAACTTCCTTTTCTAGTCCTGTCGTACGTCATTATATTCAAAATGAATGGACTTTGGTCTGTTTGCGTCTGGGCAAGTCTGTTCAGTTGGAACTCTGTTGGAAAGACCCTTGGACCTTTTCTGCTGTGTGTACATAAGGTTTGCCCTGTATTTGGCTCCATCCGTCTTCCCATCATGTCTGACCAGCTTCCCTGTTCCTGTTGAAGAAAAGCATTCCATAACATGATGCTGTCGCCACCATGTTTCACAGTGGGGCTGGTGTGTTCAGATTGATGTGCAGTGTTAGTTTTCCACCACACATAGCATTTTGCTTTTAGGCTCAAAAGTTACATTTTGGTCTCATCTGACCAATGCACCTTCTTCCACGTTTACGGTGTCCCCCACATGGCTTCTCACAAAAGAGGACTTCTTATGGCTTTCCTTCAACAATGGCTGTCTTCTTGCCACTCTTCCATAAAGGCCAGATTTGTGGAGTGTACGAATAATAGTTGTCCTGTGGACAGATTCTCCCACCTGAGCTGTGGATCTCTGCAGCTCCTCCAGAGTTACCACCTCTTGGCTGCTTCTCCGATTAATGCTCCCCTTGCCTGGCCTGTCAGTTTAGGTGGGCGGCCATGTCTTGGTAAGCTTGCAGTTGTGCCATACTCTACCCATTTTCAGCTGATGGATTGAACAGTGCTCCATGAGATGTTCAAATCTTGGGATTTTTTTTTTTTTTTTAATATCTAACCCTGCTTTAAACTTCTCCACAACTTTATCCCTGACCTGTCTAGTGTGTTCCTTGGCCTTCATGATGCGGTTTGTTCACTAAGGTGCTCTAACAAAACTCTGAGGGCTTCACAGAACAGCTGCATGTATACCAAGCTTAAATTACACACACAGGTAAACTCTATTTACTACTTGGGTGAATTCTGAAGGCAATTGGTACCACTAGGAGTTTAGTTAGGAGTATCAGAGTAAAGGGGGCTGAATACAAATGAACGCCACACTTTTCAGATATTTGTAAAAAAAAAAAAAAAAATTGAAAAGCAATTATAATTTTCCTTCCACTTCGTGTTGGTCCATCACATAAAATCCCAATAAAATACGTTTTTGGTTGTAACATGACAAAATGTGGAAACTTCCAAGGAGGTATGAATACTTTTTCAAGGCACTGTATGCAGTTTTCTGAGCGTGGGATATTGAGTGGATAAGCAATGAACAATGCAATGTAAACAGACACAATAAGGCCCCTTTCACATTGGGGCGTTTTTCAGGTGCTACATCGCTAAAAATAGCACCTATATAGCGCCTGAAAAAACCTGGCCCCTTTCACACTGGAGCGGTGCGCTAGCAGGACTGTGAAAAAAGTCCTGCTAGACGCATCTTTGGAGCAGTGAAGGAGCGGTGTGTTCACCGCTCCTACCCATTGAAATCAATGGGGCAGCGCGGCTATACTGCCGGCAAAGTGCCGCTGCAGCGGCGATTTGCGGGCGGTTTTAACCATTTTCCGGCCGCTAACGGCCGCATACTGTAGCTAAAACGACGGTAAAGAGGCGCTAAAAATAGCGCCGCTTTACCGCCAACGCCGCTCCCGCCCCAGTGTGAAAGGGGCCTTACAAACAATGGAATTCAACGTGTTGAGCATAGTCCGGTGTAGTGAAACATTATAAAATACTCCAGCGTGAATAGGGGCTTAGCAATATATCATATTCTTATTTGTGGGGCAACAGGGGCTTATTTAATAAGAGAAAACCTATGAACAAAGTGCAGTAACCCATAACAACCCAATAATAAATTCTTCCCTGGTGAGATTACAGCAAAATAAACCAAGAGTGTCTAAACTTCATGCCTGCTCTCTGTTGTGATAAACCTTCCCTGGCAGATGGAAATAGGCAAATCCTTCTCCTCACCCCACAACAGATCAAAGCACATCATACGGACACCGCGGTCTGTTCCTGCCAACACAAATCATTTCCCATAACATGCTTTTCTAGGCAGATTAAAAGGTCCGATATACCTTTTTTCACTATCAAACACCTGCGCAGCAGCACCATCAACATCTCAAACTGGCACTTTGCCATTGACAAATGATTTTACACTGGCAGACGGCCTGACTTCATGATTTTAAGAGCAGTGATATATGTGATATGTGTTATTTATTACCCACAAGGCTCCAGTGTATTCCTTTATATTCCAGTAATGACTACCTGTATTCAATATGCATATGTCCTGATCTTTATGATGGTCTTTTGTTTTTCTTTTTGCATCCTTGAGCTTAATAAAACCAGAGTAAAAAGTTTACATACCTTCACTTATGTGGAATTACACTGCATCTGAGCACCACAAAGCAAAAACAATATTTAATAAGCCCCGGACCATTTGGCTGGCCAAAGACCAGAGCACTTTCTGCGATTCGGCACTGCGGCGCTTTAACTGAAAAATTGCGCGGTCGTGCGACGTGGCTCCCAAACAAAATTGACGTCCTTTTTTCCCCCACAAATAGAGTTTTCTTTTGGTGGTATTTGATCACCTCTGCGGTTTTTATTTTTTGCGCTATAAACAAAAAATTTGCAATTTTAAAAAAAGTGTTTTTTTTTTTTCACTTTTTGCTATAATAAATAACCCTAAAAATATATATAAAAAACTATTTTCCCCCAGTTTAGGCCGATACGTATTCTTCTACATATTTGTGAAAAAGTTATAGCGTCTACAAAATAGGGGATAGTTTTATGGCATTTTTAATATTTTTTTTTTACTAGTAATGGCGTCATTGTGATTTTTATGGGGACTGCGAAATTATGGCGGACACATCGGAAACTTTTGGCGCGATTTTGGGACCACTCACATTTATACAGCAATCAGTGCAATTAAAATGCATTGATTACTGTGTAAATGTCACTGGCAGCGAAGGGGTTAAGTGTGTCCTAAGGAGTGATTCCAACTGTGGGGGGGGGGGGGCGCTGTGTGTGACACGACACTGATCACCGCTCCCGATCACAGGGAGCTGTGATCAGTGTCACTAGGCAGAATGGGGAAATGCTTGTTTACATCAGCATTTCCCAGTTCTTTCTCTCCGTGAGATGATCGTAGAGTCCGCGGGACCCGCAATCACGCTCGGAGCTCCCGGCAACACACGCATGCAAGCCGCCTCTTAAAGGGCAACATACAGGTACGTTAATCTGCCTGTAAGTGCCCTTCTGCCGCAGTATATCTGTGTGAGGCAGTCGGGAAGCGGTCAATTCATTTTTAACATTCAAGCAAACTCCCTTATCCATCTATGTCTCCATGTTTTATTTTATTGAGAAGTCATTATGAAAAACATCCCCAGCATTTCTTGCCGTGTCCATCTTGAGTAAGGGCAGATTCATGCAGTATTTTCTTCCTGGAATCCATCTGCACTTAGCTCAGGCATGCAAGCAGCAGGGTGTCCTTCCCTCCTGAAGACCCCTGGGATGCAGGACATCATTTGCCTAGGCTGGAAACCAGGAAGTAACTTTGGTGATGTAAAAAGAAGTTTAAACACAAGTAAATATGATATATGAGTGAGTGAAGTTCCGCTTTAAGCGGTAGAATAGCCATGTCTATTGCTGTACAAGAAGTAAAAACTTGTTCACACCTCTCATTCAGAGAGCATTCAGGTGGTGGCAATATAGCCCCTTGGATGTCTGCCAGCTGCTGCTCCACTGCCCTCTAAAAAGCAATCCACCGCGGATCACTTTTGAGATGGCTGTGGTGCAGCAGCTGGAGGTTATATTTCCACCACCTGAATGCCTTTTTTTTAAATGGACAAAATGGCAATTTCCCACCCATGTGTTTGGCTTGAGTTTCCATTGCAGCCCCATTAAATTAAATGGGTTGCATTTGGCCACATTACTGCCCACCGATTGCATCATGGGGTATCATTTTTGCTTTGGCTGTGAATCATGGACAGAATCAAAAAGACAATCTTGCATGCAGACTTAACACAAATGAGCCTACTGGAAGCAGCCTCCCTCTACTGTACAACTACCAAACTATTGTCAGAAAATACATATGTACAAAATCACTTATTTCACCTGTTGGCAGGACACAGACTTTTCTGCTCATGGCTGTTTTTTTTATTTTTATTTTTTATAGAAGAGTGTAGTTTCAGAAAAACCACTGATCACTGTGACCAAACCTACCTCACCCTTCCCCACCACAGATGCATAGTTGCCTCAATCCAATGGCCATGTTTGTACATCCTGGATGTGCCTGAGAGTTACAGCTCCATAGACTTCTATGGGGATGTCCTGAGGCTGGAGGTGAAGCCCAAGTGCTACCAGCTGGGTGAAGCTTGTGGCGCTGGATGCAAACAAACCCCAGAGACCACAACCATCAGATGCAAGTACACATCTGTGAAGGGAGACGTTGGTTTAGGTTAGGACAGGGCAAAGGGACAAAAAGGATAAGTAAACCTGTATAGTGGAAGGGAAAGGGATCACCGCTCCCGGTGGAAATATGGGTATATAACTCTCCTTGGAACTGGAACACCAGGTGCCAGCTAAGCATATAGCAACATGAGGCAAAAAGGAAGTTCTGGACAGCCACACTCCAGAATATAGCCTTTATTAGCAAAAAGTCCAACAGATACAAGCCGCAGCAAAAAATAGGACAAAGGACTGACGCGTTTCACACTTAACAGTGCTTAGTCATAGTGACTAAGCACTGTTAAGTGTGAAACGCGTCCGTTTGTCCTATTTTTTGCTGCGGCTTGTATCTGTTGGACTTTTTACTAATACAAATAACAAACAAACACTGCACTATCCAAAAAATAAGTGAAAGAAAGCTGCTAACACACCAAAAAGGATATTTCAAGATTAAAACATGTAAATTCAATACAAAAGTGTAGTGCTAAAGAACTGAACTAAGTGACATAACCTCATGTGCCACCTATCAGAATTCCCCCAGTGTTCCTTATAATAAGGACATAAAGTTAGATAAACACCAGGATTATGTTATATCAAACAATCATTTGAAATCGCGAAATGAAATAATTCGTGCATATAATTATACTATTATATAAACAAAAGTGAAAATGTTCAAAAGTCCAAAATTAAAAAACAGATCCGCAAAGTCTCTTGTGTAAAACGATATGATTCCACGTGTGTGGTCAAATTCACATTCCACCTTCCTTAGACATGGAAAACATGCAGACACCACGTGACATTCCTACCACCGTTCACAATGCGGGCTTACCGGACGTGTTTGATCCAAACGAATGTATATTCGAAGGATCACAAAGGCTTGTGTAGTTTACATAAATTCACAAGGTTGAACTCCCCAGGGAAATTTCAGACACGATCATTCCACTCATGTAATGAACAATAGGTTGTCTCCAGCTATATGATCCAGCTCAGATTGTTGGATACATGCAATAAGAAAATGGGGCCATATAGCGTAATTCCATTAAAAAAAAATGTAATAAAAGAAATTATAATAAACTCACATTTGTACTGTGAATCAAGCGCTTTTTCAATAAAAATTCGGCTGCAGTAGAGTCCCGACGCGTTTCGTCCTCATAGACGTCGCTGTCAGTCAGGATATCGAAACAACTTTGCCGCCGTTATTTTGCTATATGGCAGGCGGCAAGTGGTTAAAATCCCAAATGCCCCCCCTTTTTTATGATACTTTTATTGAACATGCTGAAGCTAGAAGCCGATTGGCGAACATGCACAATGGCACCAGATTCTAAGTGCTCCAATTTCAGTAAATCATTTTTCACTGATCTGCCAAGAGTAACTGAAATCAGATTGGCTGCTGCTCCTCTGCTATTTTCAAAGCTTTATTAAACAAACCTGATAAACAATACCTAAATGAATCTATAATCTCCTTTTAACAGAGCACAGTCAGGAATATTTGTAGGGCTGTGATGAAGCCGTCTACCACCATCAGTTCTCTCTGACATTCTGGGTATACCATTTAGAGTATTTTAGAACGTGTCAAAGGTTAGTCAGTAGTGACAGCAGCATGGCGGAAGCATCTAGCTAGAGGGATGGGTGCCAAGACACGGAAAATGTTTTTCTCCGCTTGGTATAAGAATCTCTGTTGGAGATGACTGCCCCATAGCTATGAATGTGTATCTGCAAGATGAGATGTGACCAGACTCCTACCAGCTTCAACTGGACAGATGCCAACAGCATGTAACTAGCCCATAGAGGCGGACAACCTATAAGGAGACCTGGCACTAAATGGAGAAGAGAATCTTACACGAGACACAAATCAGAAAGTTTCTACTCCAGCAAATGATACAAATGACCATGAATAAAAACCCTGACAGACGCATGCCAAAATAAATCCTCCACAGGATCTGCAGCACAGATGTTATTAATATCCATTATTTATACGGCACCTACATATTATACAGCACTTTACACAGAACACGGAATTATTTCCTGGGGGGGGTCAAATATCTCATAAGTCACACAATACGACTCAACAAAAGGTAACAAAGATGAGATTTCTTTCCTCATATTACTGATAAAGTGAACCTGTGACTATGTCAAGCACTATAAAGCAAATAGATTACATAACCTAAAAGGTACTAATCTTCAGAGTGTAAATAGTGACGGCCTGTTAAAGCTCAGTTCACACAATTGTGATGTAATAGTGACACAATTTGCAGTCTGATTAGGTAGTGCAACTTTGATGCGACTTTGGCTGCGTTTTGGATGCGGTTTGCATATTCTGTGGGGCCAAACTGCACTGGAAATGGCACAAAAGTAGCATAGGACCCTTCCAATATGCCTTGTACCCATTTTTATTGATGATTTTTTGAATAAAAAAAAGCTTTTATCTGCATTATATGGGTGTATAGCCGTCCAATCTTCTTTCTTCACAAAAGCGTGCGCTCCATGCATAGCTGGATTGTAGACACCATCATTGCCGGTTCACCTGGAGCAGCAGGATTGGTTTTACTTGCATTGATGTAAACAGGCACCTTTGGAAGCAATATTATTTCCACGATCGTGCGATTCAGTTGCGACTTAATAAAAACAAATCAGTGTGAACCAGGCCTAAGTAATGTTATTCTGTAAATCTATAGTTCCCAACCTGTGTGAGACCAGGTAAATTATTTTAAAAAGCTTTCATGCCACAACAGTAGTAAAAAGAAAAAGAAAAAAAAAAAAACAGTAAAATAATATTTAAAATGAGTTAAATCACTATCACCCAATAGCATCCACTCCCTTCTCTAGTAATCTCTATTCTTCATACCAGCACCATGAATTTAAAGAGTTAGTTTACGTTTTCAAAGGAAAACTAAAAAAAGTGAACTAACACTCTCCACCCACCGCTGTACTTGCCTCCATGGGTGATGAGCAGTCAGTGCCCATGAGGCCCATGCAGAGCCCTTCTCCCCCTTCTTTCTGCAGTGCTTCTGGGATGGATCAGGGCAATTCTGATTGGGCAGCACCGACATAGGAAATTGCTCTGAAATGTCCTGGAAGCACGGCATTAAAACAGGGGAGAAGAGTGGGGATTTCACATCCGTACTTCAGCTATGTGAGCACTGACAGCTCATCATCCATAGAGGTAAGTACAGCAGGGACTAGGGGAAGAGAGGAAGGGTGTATGGTGTTTTTTTTTCTTAAAAGATTAACTTTAATTCCTAGCAATGCAGCAACGTGCAATTCAGAGAAGAATCCCCCCAACTTCCAGTGTTTTACCCCTAAACAGCACTTTGCATCACAAATTACATTTATACCTCATTCACATGGGCGATGTGGCCTATATAACATGAATGGCCCTTTCTTTACGCAGCTGGAGCCGTGTGCAGGAAACCTAGATAACTCAAATGGGGAAAGCAGCAACTGTATGGATACATCCACTAATCCTAATGCGACGGGCGTGCAGGGGTAGGTGAGCTGGCAAGAATGCAGAACGCGTATGTTCAGGACTGCTCACTCACCCCTACACGCCTGTCAATTCAGGACGAGTGGCTGTGTCCGTGCAGTTGCTGCATCCCCATAGAGTTACACAGACTGTCTGGTGGCTGCAGCCACATAAATGCCCAATTCGCCTTCAAAAACACTTAAAGAGGAAGTAAACCCTAATAGGTTTACTTCCTCTTTTTTTCCCTGCAAAGGTAAAGCATAATGGACTACTATGCATCGCATAGTAGCTCATTATGTGTCACTTACCTGACACAGGAGCCAGCGAAGTCGCCGCTGTCCCCTGTAGTCCACCCGCATCCATCTTGCTGGTGGCGTCTCGCAGCTCCGACGAATCACAGCGGCGATGCCGCGATGACGTCACTCCCGCGCATGCGCACGGGAGTCGCGTCTCGCAGCTCCGCCGCTGCCACTCGGCGAAGCCGCGATGACGTCACTCCCGCGCATGCGCACGGGAGTCGACAAATTTGGCAAATCCATTCATGGATTTGCCGCATTTAGTGCGCCTGCGCGCCGCTGTCTACGGCGCATGCGCCGTAGACAGCGGTGCCCATTTTCAGGCAAATATCTCCTAAACCATATAGGTTTAGGAGATATTGCTTGGACCTACAGGTAAGCCTTAATCTAGGCTTACCTGTAGGTCCAAGTTGTTTCGAAGGGTTTACTTCCTCTTTAAAAACCTGATTACCATCAACCTAGTAATATGTATATATGTAAATATCCTCCAGCACGCTGGATCAATTTTATAAATCAAAACATAACATTAAAATAGTACTATAAACAAATCCACCCCACGTTTGCAATGCATCAATTCTCCTTAGATCCACTGGAAATAATCATATAAAATGTAATTTCCCACACTCATTTAGAGGAAATGGCAATTTCTTTGTGAATTGGTATCAATTCCAAGGGGAAATCCTATGGATAATGAGGATAAAATGAACTTCACAGAGTCACTGTCCCAAGCATCCACAGATTGTGCTGTGTATGGAATAACTTCAGATATAGAGATAGAAATATATATATCTGTATCTATCTACAGTGCCTTGCAAAAGTATTCACCCCCTTGGCATTTTTCATGTTTTCTGGCATCACAACTGTGAATTAACATGGATTGTTTGAGGATTTGCATCATTTAATTTACAGAACATGCCCACAAATTTGAAGATGTGTTTTTTTTTTTTTTGTTTTATTGCGAAGCAAACAAATAGGACAAAATAACAGAAAAAGTCAATGTTTATAACTATTCACCCCACTAAAGTCAATACTTTGTAGAGCCACCTTTTGTGGCCATCACAGCTCCAAGTCTCTTTGGATAAGTCTATGAGCTTGCCACATCTTATGATTTTTGCCCATTCCTCCTTGCAAAACTCCTCCAGTGCCTTCAAGTTGGATGGTTTGCACTTGAGAACAGCAATCTTTAAGTCTGACCACAGATGTTCTATTGGATTGAGGTCTGTGCTGCCTCTCTGATTAATGCCCTCCTTGCCTGGTCCATGAGTTTTGGTGTGTGGCCTTCTAGTGGTAGTTTTGCTGTTGTGCCATGTTATTTCCATTTGGTTATAAAAAAAATGTGATGGTACTCCTAGGGATCATCAAAGATTAGGTTTTATTTCTTTTTTATAACCTAAACCTGACCTGTACTTCTCAATAACATTTTCCCTTACTTGTTTGGAGAGTTCCTTGGTCTTCATGGCAGTGTTTGGTTAGTGGTGCCTCTTGCTTAGGTGTTGCATCCTCTGGGGCCTTTCAAAATGGTGTGTATATGTAATGACAGATCATGTGACACTTAGATTGCACACAGGTGGAGATCATTTCACTAATTATGTGACTTCTGAAGCTAATTGGTTGCATCAGAGCTTTTTATGGGCTTCACAACAAAGGGGGTATACATACGCACATGCCAATTAATTTTTTCATTTCTGAAAAATAGTTTTATGTATATATTTTTATATTTTTCTAATTTTACTTCACCAATTTAGACTATTGTGTTCAGATCCATCACATACAATTCAGATTAAAAACACACTGAACTTAAGGCTGTAATGTAACAAAATAGCTAAAAGGCCAAGGGGGGTAAATAATTTTGCAAGGCACTGTATATCTCTTATCTACAGTCTGCAACACATCATATAGTTGTAGGAATAGAAGGTCAGAGCAAATCGGGCAGCAGTCCAGAGGAGGTACACACCCAGGCTTGTTGTATAGTAATTCTCTTTTGGGTTATGTAGTTGTCCCCATTTTTTTAAGCCTAGAAACGTCCCTCACACTGCCACATCAAATCCAAGTGAATGGACCTAAATCTGTCTATCACCATGTAGTCAGTGATAGACAGATTAGATGTAAAGTGTACTTAGTTCCTTGTAGATATCATAAGTTCCAAACACAGAGATTGTATTTCCAATGACTTATAGGATTCTAATACTTATCGGATTTTATTATTCATATAATAAACCTCAGTCCATGTAGAAATCATCCAATATGAGGCTTTTCCAACTTTAGAAGAATTTCATGTGGGTCAGAGATTGGAGGTGGATGAATCAGATCCATGCCTGACCAGTTTCACCAATCCCCGTTGGCTGCATCAGAGGCTTAGCATAGAGTTAGATCTATCCCCCTATAACCTGGTCTCATAAATGGTTGCTCCGGCGTATGAAACCACACCACCATGTAGGCTCCCACAGGGAGAAGTTTCACTCACTAACATTTCATCTCCTCTCTGTCCTAAGTGTTGCTCTGCAGTGGTGCCCTTCCTGCTGGGCTGCAGCTTGACAGCTGCCAGAGACTGCAGATCCAGCAATTATTTTTTATGTGTGGCCACCTTCTATAGGTACTGACTTTCTCTCCTGCTGGACCCCCATTTGACAGCTACTGCTGTCACAGTCTCTGCAAAGCCAGAGCTGGTTTACGCCTAAGTCGGCCATAGACTGTTCAAAATTTAGCCGGTTCAGCAGGAATAGGCCAAGATTCAAACCATGTATGGGCAGGCTGAATTTACCCAAGTTGATCCATCAATCAACTTGAGTACAACCAGCCTGCCGGATTTTACATGGAATTATTACTAAGGGCTGTTATAGCAGCTAGCAATAATCCCTGTCAACATTGTCTGTGCTGTTGGGGGAATCAAGAAATTGTATGGCTGATCATACAATTATACAAATTACTTGTATAATTTATGGTAAATTAGATTTACCAAAACCATATATTATGAGGTGAAATCTAAACACTTTAAATTGTATGCAATCAGGCAGGCCCTTGCTCTACATAGTTGAAGGTAAATCTAAAGGAAATTGAACAAGAAAATTGTATAATGTATGGCCATCTTTAGTGTGCCTGCCTGGTAGGTAGGTAGGCAGCAGCTGAGATGCTTGTTATACAGGAGTGCAATTATGTTGTTCAACTGATGTTCAACCTTGCTGATAAACAGCCTATAAGGCTTTACAATACTGTAGCTCCTCTGATATATGCAGGCATAGCGTGTGAATATTCAGATCAAGCACATTTTCCACCATCATGCTGTCCCTTGAGATCAGTATTGGTCCCACCAATACAACGTTTTAGGTTTTTATGCAGACAGTGATGTCTGCACTAAATTGTATAAAAGCTGGGATCCCCGGCATTCCTTTATATGTTCATGTTTCATATGAAAGCTCACAATGGGCACCCAAGCAGGGCCAAGTTTAATATGGATTGGACCCTGGGCAAAACTTTTCTTGGGTCCCCCCATGCAGTTTCACTCTCAACCTGCTCACAGACATACAATAAATAGCAGCTAGACTCAAAATCAGTTTACTGAATCAGATCAGGCAGCTACTGGGATTGGTTGCCATAAGTTACAGTGCATCATTACCGCTCACTAACTGGTTGTTAGAGGTTACAGCACACATTACGGCTCACTGATTAGTTGATAGAGGTTACAGCACATGATTTCTGCTTTTGGACTGGTTGCTAGAGATTACTGAAGAGAAGACCTCAGGGGGGCATGATTTACATATCGATGCCGCTGGCCACCGTTATTTACGTATGAATGACACCTTTACATATGAATGCCGGTAATTTACATGTAAAAACAGGGTCTGCAGGTGAGTCATCTGTACACAATAGGACAGAGCTGGGCAGCATTAGTGGCAGCATTTTACACTGAGATATTGGGACACAGCACGGGACTAAACACTCAAGAGAAAAGGGAATTTAAACCAGGATAGTTGGCAAGTATGAGGCAGATGCTTTGGGCCCCACAACAATGACAGGGCCCAAGGCAGCTGCCCCTTTTGCCCTGCCTTAAAAACGGCCCTGCACCCAAGGATCGTACTCATCTAAAGAGATGCCTCATTTTATACAACAGCTTATTTTTTGTTTTCCTTCTACGCTTTTCTTTGGCACATGCTTTCATACACTTCTTAAAAAGCAAACCTCAAATAGATATATACTGTACAATCCCTCGCCGGCTTTCTTCTTGCCAACTACATAGCAGTCAATATTTTCGCAGGTCACATACTGACCCCAATCGCTTTTCATCTGATGACTAGTGAAGTCATTATTGCCACAGCCGACACATTCAGCTTTGAAAATCTGAAGAGTGATAATATCGATAAACGCTTTTTACTGTATTTCTCTTTCAAACTATAGCTAAAACAATAAGTCGAAAGGATCTTGCATGGCTAGAGGTGCAACTTGAAATTAGATCTACCATCAGAAGAGCCAGACAAAACCACAGTAACACAGTTCACAGAACTTCTTGAACATTCTATAAAAGTTTTATCTTCCAGCAACAATGATGATTTCTACAAGTCCATAAAGTTGTAAAAGACAACTCTAAAAATTCCTGCATTTCATCCGTTTAGTCAAGTGATCTTTTAAAGTGGAACTAAACCCTCCTACCGTTTTCAGCCAAGGAAGCCACCATCTTTGCCTTTGATCTTCAGGTGACATGATGCTGCACATGTGATCAGTTATGCCACCAGCCATTGGATGATTTGACAGTTTGGTTGAGAGTACAAGCAAAGTGGCGGTTACAGTTCTGGCACAGGCCGGGAATGTAACCGTTTTTGAATCTGCTAATTTGATGGATTTATATCCACTTTAAAACAAAGATGAGAATAGGAATTAGGTGCATCAACTCCCACCTACAGAGTTGGGAGACCACAGTTCACATTTTAGACTGGAGTTATAAAGTGTATGTAAAAATCGAACAAGAAACTTTACTTATTTGGTCTTTTTAGGTTCGCTAAATATACAATTGAAAGCATTATATCTGTATAAGAGCAAAAAAAAAAAAAAAAAAGTCTGGTCTGGAATTTGGTCAACAGATATCTTCCTGTGCTGCTGTCATATCAGTTACATTGCTCCTAATTATCTCTCAGGACTACAGAACCATTTCCAACTACATAATAGAAAAGAAGAAAGGTTTCTGTAGTGCTGTCCTAAGGGGACAAGCAGGGCTGTGGATAAAAGGGTACCATAAGACATCCTATATGGGTGAATCGGATTGGGGGGGGGGGGGCAATTACTGGAACAAATCCGCTGTATGGCTCTCTGCAGCAGCTGTTACCTGTTTTTTTTTCTCCCTCCCGTAGGCTCTCAGCTGCTGCAGAGAAGATTGTATTTAGTTACAGTAATTGCCCCCCCCCCCCCCCAGTGCATTCCCCAGTACCCAATAACCTCCCTGTGCACCATAGGTTTCCGCACCTATGTGCCCTCACCCCCACAGTGCCACCGGCTTCCCTCCTCTCTTCACCACCAACAGCTGCAGGCACAAAATAGGATCCTTCAGGATGGAGAGTGGGGGAAGAGTCCACTAAATCTCAGGTTGGCTTTATGGGCCCTGTGGTTTTTTAATAGCAGTCCTGGTGACAATGCTGCTTCTCTATAAATATGTACAGTAAGCGTCATTATGCTTTGACACAAATGCATTACTAGCAGAAGTTCTATGTGAAAATAAAAGTTAGAAAAAAATAAATTAAAACAAATTTTACCCACATGTAAATTGCAATAAGGAATCATTGCCTTAATTATTCCTACTAATGCAGAGAAAAATTGGCCAAAATGGGGCAACCCCATACCAGAAAACTTATGTATCTATATATCTGTGTTAAAAAAGGTTATCTGCTTTAGTATATAGATACAATTGCATTCAAACTCACAAAAGCTAGATCACAAGGGTATCTTGAAAACTAGGTTTTTTAACTATATCATTCCACTCATGTTCCAGCAAAACTTTTCAGGTGCCAAAAATGCTGTGATAACCCATGTACTCCTTCCAACTCAAATGACTATTTATCCAAATATGATTTTCCTAACCAGATTTTCCACAAAGCTTTGTACTTGTGCACCTGATGCCTTCCGTTTTCACCACTGTTCTTGCTCACTTGACAACCCAGACACCATCTGAATTTGAACAGTGATGCTTTATAAATATTTTACGACCATGAAGGTGGAATTCCATTTATGTACGGCTATTTTGTGTGGATTGTATTTTGCAATCTTTAGCTACCCCTGGTTTTTATAGGACACCAGAAATCAAAATCATATTGCGCCAACTGCTAGCCACTGATGCCCTTACCCATAAGCTCCCAACTGTCCCTGATTTCGAGGGATTGTCCCCGATTTGGAGCAATGTCCCTCTGTCCCTCATTCCTCCTCATTTGTCCCTCATTTTGGTCTAATCTCTATAGTTGTATATGAAATGCACTTTTTATCTTTCAAAAAGGGTTTCCTAGTGCTAAACCTTCCATACAATTTTTAAATTGCTGCATTCGTACATTTTAAAAGCCAATATAAAGGAATAGTAGCGGTAAAAAAAAGTCCTTGCGAATTTAAACTTTTTTTTTGATTAATTCACCTATAAGGGGGTGTGGTAGGGGGCGTGTCCTATACCTACATACATTTGTTAGTAGGTGTCCCTCATTCCCATCTCAAAATGTTGGGAGGTATGCTTACCAACAATTTGGTGATACCAACAAGGGTTTCCCCGTGTTAGGTAATGTCGCTTCTGTCTCCAAAACGTGAAGTGCTGTTCATTTATCAAGCAGCAACAAACAGGCCTATAAAATGTTTACTTCTGTGACTTGGCAACAACAATAATATCCACAAAAACGAAGTCCTAAGAGGAAAAACTTTTAAAACAGGGGTAGGCAGTCTTTGATAGGTGGAGATGTACCTGAACAACATGAAAGATCAAAAATCACTGCCGCTTGGCATCCTTTAACAAAGTTAACTAGCAAGGCCTAGCTAAATGGTAAGGAAAACTTAGAAAAACATAAAGCAAATGTCACTGTAAAATTATAAACTTAGCCTACCATAAAAGCAGGCAGTAGGGCAGTGGATGGTGTCAGTAGGGCAGTGGATGGCGTCAAAAGGGCAGGAGGAGAAGAAAGCAAGCTTCCAGTTGCTGCAGGAGGAAAATTCAAGGGATTGGTTCCAGTAAATGCTGCCACTGCTCCTGTTCATGTTTGGGGGGGGGTGGCAAGGAAGGAATGTCTTCTACCCATCACCTGCCTGAGATCGACAGGTTGCCAACTCCCCCACAGCCCATGGCGTACACATGCTGCAGGAGGAATTATACCCCCGTCGTTTTCAACAGGCGCTACTGCCTGTTACTCGCAACCAATTCAAGTAAATGGGGCCACTCTGCAAGTGCCCCACAACTGCGTTCTTTGGGGGGGGGGGGGGTCCAAAGCAGGTGGTAAGAAGGTAATAAAATGACTCCCCACCACCTGCTTTTACCCCTTGGTTGCTGTACTGCACAAGATTGCAAGGCATTTGCACAGCAGCCTCATTCACTTGAATGGCTCATGTTGGGTCGTGCCGGGCACTACACCAGCAAAGCATGACAGGGCATATAATTTCTGCTGTGGACATGACATGTCTACTCCACTGGCCACTGCACCTAAAGGGGGTGCAGTCCTGGGGGGGGGTGAAAACACAGCTCAACTATGGGGCATTACCACCCCCAATCCACAAAAGTAAAAAGTGAGCCCTGAGCCCTCTAACATTGTAACTCAGAGGTCAGAGTTTTAGATGCTATTATGCCCAGTTCAGCCTGACCTGAAGAAGTTAATGCAGGAGAGCCCAAATGAGTACATCACACAGCTCTTCTCTATCATGCAGCCACTGCTGGCGCCCCTCTGGATGATACAAGCAGGGACAAGGAGGTAGAACATACTTTATATCACTCCGCCTTATTAAACTATAGAGGAGGTATCGGCAGATGCGGCCGCCTGTTCCCTCTGCCGGTGTCTTGTCAAATAGGGTCCTCCATCAGATGCTGTCCTCTGCGTACTGCGCATGCGCAGTACACAGGAGCACAGATTCCGAAAATTGCCGAGGACGAACGGCGCCTGCGCCGTGAGTCCAGGTTCTATCCCAACTATCCAAGTGGACATAGAGTTAGAATAAAAAAGAGCCGAGCGCAGCGAGGCCGAGCCCGAAGCGTGGCGAGCGAAGCTCGCCCGCGAGGGGCCCTCTAAAATTCTAAACCCTATGTCCGCTTGGATAGTGGGGCTACCTCCTCCACTCACGGCGCAGGCGCCGTTCAGCTTCGGAGATTTTCCGAAGCTTCGTCTTCTCCGTACTGCGCATTGCGCAGTACGGAGCGGACACATATGGATGGCCGGACTCTATTAGGCAGAACACCGGCTCAGCTGCAAATAACAGGAAGTAGTCCCACAACTCATATAGGACTGCACAAAGTTTGATCCTGTAGGGACGGCAGCTTGGTGAACCAAGGACGCCATCTACCAGTCACCTGGCTGAGAGCGACTGGTAGATTACCAGGCGACCGGTCGCCGACCCTCCTGTATGAAAAAATACCGGGCCCTCTAAAATAAACTAAAAGTGTAGATCAGGAAAAAGGTAAAAAAAAAAAAAAAAAAAAATAAAACACACACACGCATGCAGTACACCTCTGCAATACATGCACAAGTCCAATGTTTTATCCCTTTAAAGACTCTATAAAGCAGAGAAAAATGCCTAAAATACCTGTCATTCCTACAAGAGAGGAACTTAATGCCTAATTTCCTTTTGTGGGCTAAAAACAGTGTTTTGTGGACTAAAATCTAACAGAATGGTGTAAGACCTGCCAAATTGGCTCTTGCTGAACTACAAAACACTGCTTATTCTCCTCACCATCACAACATAAGAGGAAGGGGTTTTGTAGTCCAAGAGAAAAACTGGCCGACAAGATTCCTTAAGATAGCAGAGGCAGATTTCACAGGACATCTGACTTTCCGAAAGGATCAACAGGTATTTTCTGCACTTATCAAACATATATCAAAATACTTTCATAGGTATATTTAGCAGACAAAAAAGGGAGAAATATACGAAAGAAGTCAATTATTAGGGTTTACATAAACTATAACTCACTGGTTGACTCTGGCCGTTATTAGCAGTTTCATCAGACTCTGGTGAAGAGTCGTTTCACTGCCAGCCTGTTCTAGGAAAGATCATTAACGAACATTACACATCGAACTCTTACTGGTATAGGAAAGATAATTGATCATAATATAGACACACTTCTTCTGGAGGAGTCTGAATGGCAATACCACAAGCATAAATAGACTATAATTCATAATTAATTCATTTAGGTTAGCGGCAAGATACAAAGACCGATGATGTATGAATGTCTGCAAATGCTTCTTTTAAGAAGACGCACAATGAAAATCACTGTTTAAGAAAGTGTGGTATTGCATACACAATGTAAATGATAAACTCCACCGGAGTGCAATGAGCCAAGTACTGCTATTTTTGAGATAATGGTTGCGACTATTTCAGCTCATGGGTAAAATAAATTCAATGTGTAAGGAGGCAGTCTGAAAGCAGTGTGACAAAGAATAGAAAGGTCACCTCCTTATGTGTGCCACTTGCTCGATTAACTAAGGTTCGTTTCAGACATGGTCATATAGGACAACGTTTCTCAACTCCAGTCCTCAAGGTGCCCCAACAGGTCAAGTTTTCAGCCTGTCCATTATTTTGCACAGGTGATTTGATCAGTTTCAGTGCCTTAGTAATCACCACAGCTGTTCCATCAGAGGGAAATCCTGAAAACATGACCTGTTGGGGCGCCTTGAGACACTGATCTAGGACACCACGCAGGAGTGCATTCTCATGGGATTTCACACTTCCCAAGAGGAAACTCTGAGGCATAGTTAAAGCAATAGAGCCTACATATAGAAGTCGGAAACTAGAGCCTGAAGTTAGTATTTTGCTTTGATTTTAATCCTTTAGGCATTTTAAGCTTTCAGTTATTGTTGCTTATCAGGGTGTGGGGGACTCCATAATAAAAAGGTCCTGTGTTTTTTATGCATGTCCACATTTACTCAGCATCTTCCTCGCCTTTCTGTTCAAGCACTTGATTGGCTTAGTGCCATCATGAAGTAGGTCATATAGTAATCCACACCCAAAATGTAGCAAGTATTTCCTTTGGCTTTGAATCAGGACTTTGAGTGTACAGAGCAATGGCTCTCCATGTTAAGAATACTGACCCTGGAAGCCCTAAACTCATATTTTTAGCGCTGCAGCGCCTCAGTGTGAAAGGGGTCAAAGAAATCTCTATGTGTGGGAACAAAAGGATATGAATTATTATAATACGCCCCTTATAACCAATGACACCACAAAGCTCCTAGTTCACTCCCTGGTCATCTCTCGCCTCGACTACTGCAACTCCTTTTTCATTGGCTTATATTTACATAGGTTTTCACCCTTCAGTCCATCATCAATGCTGCTGCCAGGCTCATCCACCTTACCAACACCTCTGTCAATCCCTACATTGGCTTCTGCTCACCCAGAATACTAACAACTTAAGTCATCCACAACTCTGCTACCCGCTACATCAATAACCTAGTCTCAAAGTACCAACCTAATTGTTCTCTTTGTTGATCGCAAGACTACCTGCTCTCTAGTTCCCTCGTCCCCTCCTCCCATACTCACCTCCAGGACTTTCCAGGGCCTCTCCCATCCTATGGATCTACCCACCCAAATCTGTCCAATTATCTCCTACTCGGTTTGCTTTTAGACAATGCCTGAAAACCCTCCTCTTAGGAGTAGAATATCCTACCCATACCTAACAGTTTTCTTCATCAGCTCATCCTCCACAGCGATTACCTTTGTACCACTTGACCCTCCATCCTAGATTGTAAGCTCTAATGGGCAGGGCCTTCTGATTCCTCCTGTACTGAATAGTATCTGTACTGTCTGCCTTTATGTTGTAAAGTGCTGTGCAAACTATTGGCGCTATATAAATCCTGTATAATAATGTGTAGGATAATAATGTGTAGGAAGAGCTTGGAAAAATGCTTTCAACTGATCCATCCACTGGTGGTTGTTGTGGCACAGGGAGACTATTAGGACTTTAGGGAATCTGCAATCCGAGAGTACTAAAGATTGAAGTGTATGGAAAACCCTAACAACTTCTTTTTGCAAAAAAAGCATCTTTTGATCCTGGCGAAAAGACTTTCAAGCAGACAACACGGGCACAGTGTATCGAAAGATCTATCAAGGAATCAAGTTCGCCGATGTAAAAACCCATTTACATCCTCACAGAGAACAGCACTATACTACGTTTTACTTTGAAACCTGTCAAAATACTACAATGCACAGATGTGATCAATGATGCCAGAATGCTCCTCTCAACAAGCAGACTGAGTCTTCATTGGAGCTTAAAAGTATGTCAAAAAAAAAAAAAAAAAAAAAAGACATATGTCGTACATCTCGGTAATGTATGTAACATTGGGTATAGCATTGTGTATAAGAAGGTATTCTATTTTTTTTTCGTTTGAACAAAAATTTACTTTTTTTCAACCTAACCACCCAACTATGCATGCACTTTCCTAGGTTTCAAAAAAAAAAAAAAAGTACAGAAAAGTACCTGTTGATCTGATTGCTTCCCAACTAAGCTGCCAACAGAGTGACTCTGCTGCGCTGAAATCCCAAGAAATGTTATCAGCCCTGCACACTTCCACTCTTAAAGTGGTTCTAAGGGCAGACTTTTTTTTTTTACCTTAATGCATTAAGGAAAAACCTTCTGAAAGCAGCCCCCCCCCCCCCCAACACCCCCTTATACTTACCGGAGTTTGATCTCGATCCAGTGATGTGCACAAGAGCAGAGGCTCTCTCACTCCGTATTGGCTCAGACAAAGCAGCAGGAGCCATTGGCTTCTGCTGCTGTCAATCATGGCCATTGAGGAGGGAGCGGGTAATGGGGCTAAGCCGCACTCATCGTGTCTTGTGGGCACACAGAGCTGGCTCAGAAGCAAACGCGCATAAGTGCCCTCCATAGCAAGCGAGGAGGGAGCCAAGAGCACTGGAGGGGACCCAAGAAAAGCAGAGGATCACCAGGATGGGTGATCTACCAGATGTCTTATCTGGATTTGAACATACCTAACCATAAAACATACAATGACAAAGCAAACCAAAGATTCCCAAAGATGTTACCGCTGACCACCGATGGATCGTTTTAATGCATTAAATCCAAAGCAAAAAATGAAACATTTTTATACTCCAAGTGACAGGTTTCTAAAAATCTGGTTGGCTATTAAAGATAACATCAGTACATTTTTACCTGACAATACAGAATAGTATCAGATTCCCCAAAACTTTAACTAATAACAGACTTTGAGTCAAGCCAATAGAAGACCGAAAACAGGGCCAAGAAATTTGTATCCTTTTCTTCCTTGATTTAAAAGGAAACCTATCATCATTGAAGGCTTGCCCAAAGGGGCTCCCGGGGCAGTGTCCAACCTACTTTTTTTTTTTTTACAACAAAGAAGTCTCTTCTGCCTAGCGACAAGACGTCCATCCATCCCTCTGAAAAAAAATCATTAAAATGTTGTATCTAGAACACTAAAATTCTCCAACGTTACTGGCTGCTTGCCAGAATTCTCTTCTGTTAATAGGAGCTTGTTAGAGCGGGACAAAATCCAGATCCTGGCCCGCTTAGTATACTGAGCCTAATTCGCTCCCTCCCTGGGGGAGGGGCGGCGCCAAAGATCTTCCCTGCCTGCAGTTGCACAGCCTGGCCTGCTGCCCAGCCATATCCCATCCCTTCTCCGCAAGTCGCACTCCAACACATGGTCTGTCCCTCTCCAGACGCAACTCTCCACCCCCAGTCTGCCATCTTGTGTGCAGAGAGTGGGCAGAAGAGAGGAGAAAGACAGAGCAGCAGACTGAGCAGAGCACAGCGCCGGCCAGGTCGCAGGAATCGGGCAATGGGGAGAGAGCGCTGGCCAGGTCAGCATTAAATTGTGCCCGGCTCCCAGGGGTTCCTGTTGGTGTCAACTTCAAATCCATGAGTGAGCGTCATCAATCATGCATGTTAAACCCTTACAGAAAAGATGAACATCCCTGAGTGATAGAGATAGAGCCTCGTATAGTATATAATATAGTATAGTGAAAAAAGTTATTTCACGTATTCTAAAAGCACCACTAATGAGTTCGGACCCATTGCACCTGTGTGCTTTAGTTGCGCAAAAAAAAAAAAAAGTTTGATACTGAATTAAAGCGGGAGTTCCATTTTTTTTTTTTTTTAACATCAGCAGCTACAAATACTGCAGCTGCTGACTTAAAATATGGATATTCACCTGTCCAGCACGTCCGCAATGTCGGCGCCCAAAGCTGATCTGCCGCCTCCATCTTCGGTGTGGGAATCAGGAAGTGAAGCTTTGCGGCTTCACTTCCCGGTTTCCTACTGTGCATGTGCAAGTTGCGCTGCGCAATACGGAGGCCCCTGCTGTTTTTGGGACCTGTGCGTTTCCCAGTAGACAACGGGGAAAGGAAGTGGCGTAAATACCCGCAGATTCTGTGGCTATCTATGCCCGGAAGTGGGTGCAAATACCTGTATTATACAAGTATCTGCACCCCCCTGAAATGGCCAATTGTGGCATTGGAGGGGGGGGGGGGGATTCCGATGAGCGGAAGTTCCACTTTAGGGTGGAGCTCCTCTTTAAGATGACCAATATAGAGTTCAATGATGTAAAATGCAACACTCATACAATGCACCGCCCAAAAACCTCAAAGCTGTGAGCCGACTAACACTTTGCTCTTCATGAGAACAATTACAAATTCAGCAGAAGGTGGTACAATAGGTACAGGTAGGTATAGGTAAGGGTTTTTTTTTTTTTTTTTTTTTTTTTTAACAGTAAGTGAAGTGGTGACAGTTCTTGAGTCTACAGCAGACCAGCCTAAGAAAATCTGTCTTGCCAACACACATCTTTATTTTCACCCCAACGTTCAATGAGGCGATTTGAGAAGTAATGGTCATGCTGGGTGTTTTTGGAGATTGCATCATTACCACAGACAATTTGAAGTGTATTGGTTCCATCTGATACGCCCAGTTGGGTATTCACCATTACAGGCTTCCCTAGATCCTCTGTAACAGGGGATCATGGGCTTCTGGTAAGGAGTAATTCTCTACACAGCGGTGGTGGGTTTAGCACATTTCGACACCAACATTGAAGATTCATCTTACACATGGATGGACTTTTCTTTAGTTGATATGCACGGGTGGATGTCACATATATTTTAGTTATATACGATTGTACTTTATGCATCCCTCGCTCATATATGTGGTGCATTTATTCAGTCATTTGATTTAGTTGATTTCTGATCATCATTTGGTGATCTAAAGTTCTTTTCTCTATGTGTGTATGTTCATATGGGATTGATGACTATTTCACAACACATGTGATTTTTTTTTTATACTTCGGTCAAATTTTGGATCACTCACTTCCCAATTAGTGGATTAGTGACTAGTTTGCACCCATTGATTATTGTATTCACAGATTCTAGTGTTTTTTTTTTTTCTATTTTTGTTCACTGTATTGATGCCATGCAGGAGAATTGCTGCTTCTAATATTTTACGTGATTTAGGTACACAAGTATAGTTGTATCTATTTATCTTAGGCAGTTTATTTTTTCTGTTTACTATAAAAGCTCAGCTGATAATCAGCTTGACAAATTATCCTGGGCAGCAAAAGCACTGGAAGCGCAGCCTGTGTGCCAACACCACAAACTTAGCCACAGACGGGCATTTATAAATCATTGTGGACAAAGATCTTTATAAATGAAAGTGGAACCATAGGAATTAAAATGTCATATGAATGGCATAAATAGGTGAAGTCTGTCACCAGTCGATGTAGCAGTTTTTATATTTTCCTGTCCTTTGGGTCACAGCTTTATTATTATCTGTAGATCCTGCCAGTAGGTCTATTATAATTTCTACTACCTTTAACATGATGCACACTGTTGAATCTCCAGTGAGATCGCACAGCAGCATTGTCCTTCCATGGATAGAGTAGTCTTAAGCCCCATACACACATCAGATTTTCTGCTGAGTTTTTGCTTCAGATTTACCAAAACCATGTAGTGCAAGGGCCTGCCTGATTAAATACACATTCCTAAGGTTTGACCTCATATTATATGGTTTTGGTAAATCTGAAGGAAAAACTCAGCCGAAAATCTGATAGTGTGTATGGGGCTATAGATAGGCATGTTAAAAAGACTTTTCAGGCTATGTTTCCACTATTGCGTCCCCAAAGTCGCACGATGTTGCCACGATTTTACCGCAATTTTTTGTCATGACTTGAAGCAATGCCTGTGTATTCTTGAGGTCTATGGACCTCAAGTTGCATCAAAATGGACCAAAGTAGTGCAGGGACTTGAAGTGGCACAGATATGAACGGTACTCATTGGAAATCATGGGGTACAACTTGTCATGCAACTTTTCAGTCCCAAATCGCATGAAAAGTCTCACTAGTGGAAACCTAGCCTAAAGTGCAGTTCCACCCAAAATATGTATCCTTTGGAGGGGAGGGGGGGGGAGAAGGGGGACAGGATACCTGTATTGTATTTTGGAGATGTTGGAGGTTGAGGCGGCAGGATTTGGACTACCATTGGACTTGCTTGAATAAGAGTTCAGAGTCCAGGACTACAGATAGAACCTTGGCATGTGGGGATGGGCTTATAGTTGTGCCATCGATTTTGACAGAGAGATCAGGGGAAGGGGGCATATGGGGGAGGAAAAATTATAAAAGTTTGGTTTTGGATAGATTGAGTTAGAGTGGTGTGACATCCAGACTGAGATATGCGATAGTAAATTAGTGATAGATGAGGAGACAGGAGGGAGTGAGCCGAGGGGTAGAGAAATAGATTTGGGTGTGTCATCAGCATAGAGGTGGTATTGGAAGCCATGGGAGGCTATCAGTTGACCCAGGGAGAAGGTGTAGATTGAAAATAGGAGAGGTCCAAGAACAGAACCTTGAGGGACAACAACAGAGAAAGAAAGAGGAGAGGAGGAAGTGGAGTTGTAAGAAACACTAAAGGTGCGGTTGGATAATTAGGAAGAGAACCAGCGAAGAGTACGGTCATGAAGACCAAAGGCGTGGAGTTTTTTGAGGAGGAGGGGGGTGGTCAACCATATCAAAGGCAGCAGAGAGGTCCAGGAGTAGGAGTGCAGAATAGGGTTGATTGGTTTTGGCCGTTAGTAGATCGTTTGTTAGTTTTAGGAGAGCAGTTTCTGTGGAGTGTTGGACGAAATCCAGACTGAAGGGGATCGAGAAGGCCATCATCAGCGAGGTGGATGCTCAGTCGGTTGTAGACCAGACGTTCAAGGAGTTTGGATAAGGGGAGCGAAAAGATGGGGTGTTGGTTGTCAAGATTGAATGGGTCCAGTGAGGGCTTTTTAAGTATGGGTCTGACAAGTGCATGTTTTAGAGAGTTGGGGAAGATGCCAGAAGAGAAGATGTGGGTTAGAGAGTGTAGCGTAGAGCCAGAGGGTGAACATAGCATTTGTGAGGAAAGAGGATCCAGAGGGCAGGTGCTAAGGTGGACATTACCAAGTAGTTTAGCATCCTCATCTATAGCGGTGGGGTTGAAAGAGGGAAGTAATGATTGTGCCTGTGGGCATGAAGCGTAAAGCGTGGAGGGTATCTGAACAGTAGAGATATCCTCGCGAATTGTATCAATCTTCTGTTTGAAATGATTGGCGATGTCCTGGGAAGTGAGTGAGTTGGCGGGTTGAGGACAAAGTAGAGAGTTTAAGGTAGAGAAGAGCTGACGTGGACGGGATAAGTTGCTAATGAGAGTGATTAAATAGGTCTGCTTGGCAGAGAGGAGGCTGGAATTTTATTTTTGGAGGGCAGATTTATATAGGTTGAAATCTCTCTGAGACTTAGTCTTACACCACAGGCGCTCAATAAGCAAGACTACGTTTTTTCAGACTTCTAGTATCATCTGTTTGCCAAGGTTGAAGGGGTCGGGGCCTGATTCTGTGTGTAGTGAGGGGGGTGCCAGTGAGTCCGGTGAGGCTAGAAGTAAAGCGTTGTAGACAGAAGTGGCTAGGTTGGTGCAGGATAGGGCTGAGATTTTGTCATAGAGGTTGTCGATAGAGTGGAGAAGGGTTCAAATGAATCAAGAAAGGCCACCCAATGGTAGGTTTGTTTGCAATGAATGGGTAATTAGGGAATTAATACCCAAGTGATAATAAACAAGCATAAACTGTCCAGATCTCAATCTTACTCAAAGAAGAGATGTTCCTATTTATAGGCAGATTTGATTGATTCCAATGGACACATGAAAGGTACTTTGGATTTGTAGCTTTAAAACAAAATTCTCCTGCAACAAGACCTTCATCCTCCTCATCACCATCAAATACTAGAATATGAGCTCATGTGAACGAGTCAAAACCAGCAATCCACTGTCGCCACCAGCTAAATGAACGAACATTTTCCTCTCCCAAATACTTCCCTCCCGGTATTAAGAGTCTCGTATGTCACACCGAGATTTCAGAGTGAATTGACAGGCTGCTAAAACTTTTCAGCTGGAGTCCTAGAAGAGGATTTTACTTTGGCTAGAGCTCCTTCATATTTAGAACATTGTCATTTGTAAGTCTTCAAAAGGCAATTAAGCAGGAATTGGACGCGCTTATCTTGTCATGTCGATGCTGGAGCCCCCACAGACAATGCTGGAGGATGAGGAAAAGCAGATGAATACTTTTTGTATGAGTATATATGGCAAAAAAACACACTGTGGTCAACTTGGGAAGGTATCCAGAAATAGAAGGGCTCTACAGGGAATAGACAACCCCCATATAAATAAATATAAAATAATTTGCAATCCATTTGTTGGATCGATGACATTTTACTTGCTATATATTTTGCCCTCTCTCCACGGATCTGTAATCCAAGCATAGCAAATTATATCAGTGCATAAAGAACATCTGGTATAGTATAATAATTGTAGCATTTTATATCTCCTATCAGCCTAAACAAACTGGAAGAATGTTAAACTGTAACAATAGGCCTTTTGTGACCTACAAGTGAGAGATTATCCAACAATCTGGGAAATAATGTGAACTATCTCTGCGTAGTAAACTAAACGCAAATTTTCCCATAGGACATCATCCATGCTACTTAAAAGTTTAAGCTTGCTTTAATAACAAAGACTATACAAACAAGAAGTTAAAGCTTGGTTTGCGTCACTCGACTATACTGCGGAATGGAAATTTGAAAGCAAAGATATTTTAATTATATCATTATTTATGTTCTTTTGCAGAATGCTTGCTAAAAAGGTAAAAGGTCTAGTGCAGAACCTTTTAGCCTGTGACCTTACAGCACGGATCTCTTTCTATTAGCTTACCAGTATCTTGTGATGCGCATCTCACGACCGTCAACTGTCAGTAGTTGATCAATTTATCAGGAATCTATTATGACCAAAGATACTTGTTTATACACTGAACTACTAAAAGGCATTCGGAGGTCTGTCCCTCCATCCTCCTTATTTGTCCCTCATTTTGGAAAGATCTTTATAGTTGTATAAAAATGAACTACTTATCCTTTCACCCAATTTCTAAATTTCATTTGCAAATTTCAAAAGCCAATATAAAAGGAATAGTAGTGGTATAAAAAATAAAAAAATAAAAAATGAAGAGCAGCACTTGTGGCTTTAACTAATAATTTTTTGGAGAATTCTCCTGTACAGACAGTATGGGTGTGTTCCCTATACCTACATATTTTTGCTAGGTGTCCCTCGTTTCCGTCTCAAAGTTTGGAGGTATGGCATTTCTGGCGTTACTGGTCCTTAAGGCTACTTTCACACTGGGGTGCTCAGCGCACTGGCAGTAAAGCGGCACTATATTTAGTGTCGCTTTACCGTCGTTTTAGCGGCACTGATCGGCCGCTAGCGGGGCAGTTTTAACCCCCGCTAGTGGCCGAAAAAGGGTTAAAACCACCCGCTGCAGCGGTGCTTTGCAGACGGGTTTGGAAAACCGAAAAAAAACAAAGTGAGAGGAAAATGTAAATTAAGGGAATCCCTTGGGTGACATCCAGGTCACCAGAACTAGTGTCCCCAGTGGAAGATTTCCCCTCTATTACTTTTCTGGGGACAACCCAAAATTTGGGATTTTTTGAACTTTCACTTTGAAGGATAATGGTAAATGGCAAATAAAGAGGGTAATTCTCCCTAACGGGGGTACAGACAGCTTTAATTCCTCTCCACCCCATCCAAAACCAAAAAAACATGTTAGTCTTTCAATAAAAAAAAAAAAAAAGTATACATGGAGTTATATTTTAATTCTTGCATAAAAAAAGGAACAATTTCAATAGTTTTGATATGTGTTGATGTTACAATTGAAAGCGTTAGGCTTCATTCACACTGGCACATACAGTTGTGTCACTGGGGGGGTGGGTGCAGAAGGCGGCAGGGGGTCCTGGAGGCAGGGCAGTTCAGCCGGAAAATGCAGGTGTCAAGCTAGCCCTGAGACTCCTCACTCTCACTGCTGCAAATGCCTCCTTTCACTATACACAAGTCCGCCACCCGGAGAGTGACAGTCTGAGCAGGCACCTCGCCAGGTATCTGCACACAAAATCTTCCTCTGCCCACTGTGCAGGTGAATAAATGGGGGGGGGTCTGTACTGATAGAGGAAGGGATTTATCCTTGGGGGGGGGGGGGTCTGCACTGATGGAGGGGATTAGTTTATCCTGAGGGGGGGGGGTCTGTACTGATGGAAGAATCTTGGGGGGGTCTGTACTTATGGAAGAATCTTGGGGGGGGGGTCTGCATTGATGGAGGGGATTGGTTTATTCTGAAGGGGGGGTCTGTACGGATGGAAGAATCTTGGGGGGGGGGGGTCTGCACTGATGGAGGGGATTGGTTTATCCTGAGAGGGGGTCAGTACTGATGGAGGGGGAGGTCTGTACGGATGGAAGAATCTGGGGGGGGGGGGGGTCTGCACTGATTGAAGGGATTGGTTTATCCTGAGGGGGGTCTGTACTGATGGAAGAATCTTGGGGGGTCTGTACTGATGGAGGGTCTGTACTGATGGAGGAGGGGGTTGGATTATCCTGAGGGGGGTCTGTACTGATGGAGAAGGTTTTTTTGTACTGATGGAGGGGGGTCTGTGCTGAGGGGCGTCTATAGTTGGTGTGGGGGGGGGGGGGTGACACCATATTTTACCACACTGGGTGATCAACCCTAGTGAGGCCACTGGGCACATAGCCCCATACTGCAGTGCAGAGGATTGTGTTTATAAGCCCGGAGGAATGATAGATGCTCCCCGCAACTGCATGCAGCCAACCTGAGAGACAGAGCATCTGTAAAATCTTCCCACACATGCAGTGTTTATATCTGTACAGGTTATCTGCATCCATTCCAGTACTGATGTAAACACCGGCATGTGCGGGAAGATCTGAACAGCCGCTCCATCTCTCAGCCTGTCATTGATTATGACAGGGTAGCTCAAGACTGACATTTCTCAGTGTAGTACGCCAAAAATCTAAATAATTGGGATAAAGCAACAGATGTTAATTTTTGTAAATCATTTGGTTGCTTTTTATGTAGCAACCAGACAAGACTTTTGTTATATACTGTAGACAGAGCACGGAATTTATGGTGCCTTTATTTTTACCATTTTAGCCCCACTAATCTCATATGGCTCATTCATTACCCTTTGTTTCTAAATATTTTTTCTATGATGCGAGTCAGCATTATGGGCTCTATATCCTGCCTACAATGTTCTGATTGGCTGCTTTAGGTTAACCTTGGCCCTCCAGCTGTTTTGAAACTACAAGTCCCATGAAACATTGCAAGACCCTGACAATCACAGGATGACTCCTAGAGGCAGAGGCATGATGGGATTTGTAGTTTCACCACAGCTGGAGGGCCAAGTCTGTCTACCCCTGCTTTAGGTCATTCAGAATGCTACTCCAAGGCTTTTGTGATACATTCAGAGAAGCATAGCATTCACGCCGCCTGCAAGCGAAATGCTCTGTTTTAGCGTGCAGGCAGCTGTCAGTTTCGGGTTGCAGTGGGCCATGGTAGGATGCAGTATGATGTGTGTTTTAGTGCGCAACGGTTTGACTTTTTTCTATTTAACTTTATTTGAAGTGCACAAAGTGACACTTCATTAATGTCTCCACACAGAACCACAGTGCATTGCGCTGCTGTGCCACTCGGTGCCTACCTGTGTGCTGCAATAAAATGCCTCACGTCTATATTTTGATCACAGATCACTGCACCTCCGGACTGCATTGCAGTGCAAACCGAGCACATGGAAAAAACAATCGTTTTCTATGTACCCTAAGTGGTGTCTATAATTCATCCAGTGCGAAAAAACACCAGTCACTGCACTACATGTGAATAAGCCCTGACTGTATTACATAGTGAGAAAATAGTTTACTTTTTTACTTATACAACGAATGAAAAAAAAAAAAAAAAAAAGCCAGCCATAAAAAAAGGAAGGGGATCTGGCTGTCCTATCTGGAAGTAGTGCTCAGATCACAAAACTGGCTTCACAGAATTATATGCATATATTTCAGCCACGCATTTAGCTGCTTGCCTGGAATTCAGCAATCAGACAAGTAACTTTTTTCTCATATCATAGGTTTGTGGTGCTTATCCAACTTTAGCGAAGAAAAAGCCTTCGTTTTTGAAGTGCACATGAAATTGTAGAAATTAAAATTTTTGGGAGTCCACCATTACTTCTTCAAAATTCCTGCTGTGTAGTTCATAGAATAAAACAGGCTGGTGATCTCTGCGACAGGTGCCTCCAATAATGGGCTACTTGTGCCCAACATTGCCAACAAAAGGAGCAGATGATGCAGAGGCCACAGATGAAACTGTACTCCTATACCATAAACCACCTGCCCCCAGTGTAACCACTTCTCTCCTGTATCTGCCAATATGTAATCATGGCTGCAAAGCTGGCCACACACCAATATAATTTTGTTTGAATATTCTAATGGAAATTCAAAAAAAAAAAAAAAAAAAATCGGTCGGCGGAAGATTCAATACAACTAGGACAGAATTCATAGGAAAACCCTGAAAATGTCTTTCTATTGCAATGCCAGTATTTTGACTTTTACTTTTGATTTCAGAATTAAATTATGACATAATTATGTAATAATAGATGAATACAATGCGCAAAAATTTTTCCCAAACAAAATTCAGTTAGAATTTTGTTCTCGAAGCACACACACTTGTCAATCAGACCCCATTAAAGCAGAAGAAAACTTGCCATCCTAGCCTCAATTTGATCCACAGCTGCCATGGTGCTCTACATGTGATCAGTTGTGGCACCAGCCATTTGATGGCTTGACTGTTCCTTTGAGAACACAAGCAACTGTGACAGTTAATCACAACATGTCTTCATAGTAATGGTTTTGCAACACAGTCAAATCAATGGGTTTAGTTATGCTTTAACTATCAGAAAATTGGATGAATGTTCCACTTTTGTCAAGAAAAACATAATGCCCTCTGAGTGATCAATGCACATTGCAAGGATTTTAATAAACCTTGTTAAACAGATTCCAAACTGTTGTTGCTGTGAAGAAATAGCTCTTTGTTTCACCAGACTGATTGCATAAAGATTCTGAATAGGACAGTCTGGTTCATTATTAATCAGCCGGTGCCCTTTCTGTGTTCAAATTAAGAAAGCTGTAGTGTCCGCATCCCTATTGAAGGGTTTAACCCTTGGGGAGTATCACATCAAAACTTACTTGCAGAGGTGCCTAAAATCTGACTTTTCTTAAGTTTACACTTTGGGAAAAATCAGAGAGTGAATCGCAAGAGCAGAAAATTTTATTTTTGGAGGCGTTCTGTGTACGGAAAGCCTCCTGGTTGCCATAATTCATTGAATTTTACAGAAAATGACAGTACTTCAGATTTTATAGCTTGAGTATTTTGAAACAGTATTAAGTTGCAACATGGCTTGTGTGGCAATTGTGTATGCTCTTTTCTTTCTATATTTTTCTAAGAAAAGTAGAGTTACCTTTTAAGCCTCTCTCATAGCTGCAAGAAATGGTTTTCAGCTCAAATAATCATATAAGATAAAATGGTATTGATCTGTAAAGTTGGATTCCACCAAACTTTAAAATACTAGTATATTTTTAGGAGTTTTTTATGGTTGCAGGAATACAGGAAGATTAGAAGGCTTCATCCAAACCTTTCATTGGGGTCGTATGTGCTGGTCCGGTGTGGGTTTTCTTGTGCGCGGCCATGTGTCAGTTATTTACGTTAAAGCGGTTGTAAAGTCAGAAGCTTTTTTTTTTATCTTAATGCATTCTATGCATTAAGATAAAAAAAAAAAAACTGTGTGCAGCTCCCCCCTGAGCACCCCCAAAACTTACCTGAACCCCCTCTCGATCCAGCAATGTTGCACAAGAGACTCAGTTATTCTGTGACTCTCCCTCTTGCTTGGCTGCAGACGCCATTACCCCCAGCTGCTGTCAAAGTTAGTGAGCCAATTAGGAGAGAGCCTCGACTGTCTGAATGGACACACAGAGCAGCAGCTCGGCTCGGGTGCCCCCATAGGAAGCCACTTACTGTGGGGGAACTTGACAGGAGGGAGGAGCCAGGAGAGCCGTCGAAGGACCCCAGAAGAGGAGGATCTGGGCTGCTCTGTGCAAAACCACTGCACAGAGCAGGTAAGTATAACATTTTCTTTTTAATCAAAAAAAAAAAAAAAGCCTAGGACTTTATCACTTTAAACCTCAACATGTGTAGGCACCCATACTAAATAAATAAGAACAGTTTGCAAGTAAAGTCTACATGTTGTGTAGCAAGACATTATCCTGAAGACCTTTACATGAGTTATGCAGCATACTGAAAAACAAATAAAAGTGAAAAACTACACATGAAATAGAAAAAAAAACTTACCTAAAAATATAACTAGTCATTGGAGAGCGGTAATAGTTTATAAGACGTCATAGGACATTACAAGTTGACTATGGATGGTCACAATGGTCCTCAGACAGTCCAGCCTTCTTGGGTTGTTCCAGGTTGTTTTTCGGTGTTGGACAGCTGTAAATAAATAATATATATAATTTTATAGATGGATACATCAAAAGAAGAAAATCACATTGGTTTTAATTTTCCTTTTTATAGAAATGACTCAACACATAAAAGACATGAGAAAGTAGCAAATAACAAAAAGAAAAAAAGAAAGAGGATTCCCATCTGTGAAAAGCTGTTTTCTTGTAAGTTGGATAGGGCATTATCCTCTCTGTGTAATACCGTTTAGTCATTTCTCATGCTGAACAAATCTATGCCATGACCTTCAGCAGACTTACACTATGCTAAACATAATGAGTCACACTGGTTAACCTCATAATAGATTATTACGGTAAGTAGAAGACATCTGATACAGCACTAATGTCTCCCATCATGGAGCCACATAGACTTCCTTCATCAAGAGGGTCACACATGCCCTGATGAAAAGACCCTGGTGCGAAACATTGTGACCAATAGGCAAGTCAACAAACCCGGTCAATAAAAAGATGTAAGCATATGTATATTTCTGCCTATGAAGGCCTTGTTCACACTGGGCGTAGTAAAGTGAACACCCATGGAGGGCCATGTTTACATGGGGATGCACATGTGTTCCCTGGATCCGTGTACAGGCAGTCCTATTGATGTCAGTTGGCTGCACAGATACAGACCTCCATGTGGGTAAATGGCCCTAAAACGTAGACAGTGTTCATTCAGAGCCATGCACCCACACGGGATTGGGAGCAAAGTGTCTGTGCAACCGCTGCATCACAACTGACATCAAAGAGACTGCAAAACCCCTGTGCAGGTAACACAGCTGTCCATGGGTGAATGCTTTACTTACACCCCGTGTGAATGAGGCTTGGGAACACCATTCATTTTGTTGCTGCAGGAAATATTCCTTAATACATGTCTGTTGTGTTATGCTTGATTTGTCACTAAAGGGAAATCTCAATGCTTCAATATTATTCATTTGCTTCCTGCTTAACTGCTATTGTGATAAGATGTGGGGAATTTAATGTTTATAGCTGAACTTAGGTCAAGCCAACTTATAGTTTGCCCCCCTGTGACGAATTAGGAAGGAATGAAACGTTCGTTAGGGTGTGACTGGACAGAAACCGGAATCGTCGCTTAAACATTGTGAGAGCGACTGGCGGTTCCCTGGATAGTTGTCAGCCAGCGTGAAGGTGGTGAGACTGAAGGGGATCGCTTGATTATGTCACAAGCAACGCAATGGGGGTTATTTACTAAAACTGGACAGTGCAAACACTGGTACAACTCTGCATATAAACCAATCAGCTTCAAATGACGGCGGGGCGGTGCAGCTCTCGTTCTGGGACAATGTCATATGATGGCATCCCAGAATGGCTGCCGTGTTGCTAGGACACGGCGTGGCCCCGATCTCTGTAAAGAGCTGTGTCCATGGCTCTTCAACCATGTGATCGGCTGTGTTCAGTCACAGCCGGTCACATGTAAACAAGGAAGTAAAGGTAATCTGCGCTCCTCGCCTTACACTTACAGAGCGTGAGGAGAGGAGAGCCAATCAGCAGCATTTCCTCACAGGGGGACATGTAGGAATGTAATCAGGGTGCTGCTGATCAGTGCCCTGATTACAATAGTGCAATACACTGTAATCAATCAGTGCCCAACATTGCCCACCAATACCAGCTATCAGTGCCCACCACTGGCCACAAGTGTCCATTAGCGGTGCCAGTCATTACCGGCAATCAGTGGCACCTATCAGTGCTGCCCATCAGTGTATCCCATCAGTGCCATCCATCATGGCCCAACAGTGCCCACCAGTGCCACATCAGTGCAGCATATTAGTGTCTCCTCATCAGTGCCACCTAATCAGTATCCATAAGTGCCACCTCATCAATGCCTACCAGTTCAGCCCATCAGTACTGCCTCATCAGCGCACATCAGGAAAAAAAATAAACTTGGCTACAAAATTTACTGACAGAAAAAAAAAAAAAAAAAAAAAAAAGGTGTAAAAAAACCTTTTCAAATTTTTTTATTTTTTTAGTAAAAAATTAAAAAAAACCCAGTGGTGATTAAATACTTAAACACCACCAAAAGAAAGCTCTATTTGTGAGGAGAAAATTATAAAAAAATGTATCTGGGTACAGTGCCGCTGAAACGCCAGCAATGTGCCGCTGCAGCCGCGCTTTGTGGGCGGTTTTAACCCTTTTTTTGTCTGCTAGCGGGTTAAAAGGCTCATCAGCCTAATAACGAGAGTGGTAGGCAAATAAATTTGGCGAGCTTCCACCTGATGGGAGCGGGTCTGATGCAGCACATACAGTGGTGGTGGTGGTGTGGGGGGGGGAGGAGAGACAGAGAGAGAATATCTAATTGTCACTGGGTTTTGATCTTTATGGTTGCAGGTAGCAGCATTGGTTGTAATTTTTCTTGGTTAATTGGAGAGCGGGAGATCACTATTTACTCATAACAGTTTGATAATTCATGTTCTTTAGCAAGGAACACACACATTCCACAATAATCATGCTACCAAAATAAGTGTGCTGTAAGTTGCCTCCAGCATTGCGCCTGTTTTTTTCTTACCGGAGGCTGTTATATTGTTGAGGCCCAGAGCAGTCACCTTATTGAAAACTCTTGGAAAAAATAAAATAAAAAAATAATAGTGTGTCTCCCTGCCAGCAGAGTTTGTCCTGTCACCTCTCCTGCTTTTTCTTTTTTTCTCTCCCTATGTTCCCTCAGCAAAGTCTGTCATTCCTGTTGCTTCATCCTCTCTCAGCAACAGTAAATCTTAAAAGAGAAGTATGGGGTATACAAAAAAGAAACCCCAAAAAACCCTTATGCTCATAAGTGCACTGATCTGATGCTGCATCTGTCCACCTCTGCCTTCGCACTGAGAACTGAGTAATGAAACACTGCTGATTGCTCAGTTCTCCCATCAGCTCTGAGCAGAGAGCGGTGACTGTCAGTCATCAGCTTTCTGCTCTACCCCTCCAAGGCTTACTGGAGCACTGGGCTAATGAGGGGAGGGAGTGTCTGGCTCAGTCTCAGAATGCCATTGTGCGTGTGCGCATAGCAGATATCATATATAGTTTACTAAAGTATATGACAAAGTATATTATGACAAAAAAGAAGCCTTCCCCATTAAACTACAGGGCTGGTAATCATACATCCTTGTGCAGGCTGTATTTTCTTTTGTTCAAGCACCATTAACTTTGCTCATTTCTTCTTAGCTGTGGAACTGGCTGTGTTCACCCTGTGTGAATCTATGAAGATCTCATAACAGTCTCACTATGTCACCGCCATCACAACAGGGCCACTCACAATATAGAATTCATTAGGGTACTTCCTACATTCCCTAATACTATATCACCTGTGAAGGCCAAGTAAATCTAAAACAAATCTACTCATATTCACGAAAAGGAAATAGTAAAAGGTAATAATAACTAATCCCGCAAAATGTATCTTTGTATGATCATTTTACGATTTCGGATTAACAAATATTCAAACACTTCCGGAATACATTACAGCTGCTAAATTACCCGGACGCATATAAAGAAGAAATAAAACAGCGGGCCGCGCCAAATAGAGACATCAGCCACACTGGAAGCTGAACTCTGCTCAGTGATGTGACAATTCCAATTTTATTACGCTCTGCCACGACGCACTTCACATTCGCTGAGGGAAATTAAACCATTTGCCCTCATTTACATTCAGCAAAAGACAAAACAAAATTAGAAAAAATAAATAAATAAGGAGGCAAAGTGCCTTTATGCATCGGAAGGCTGCTTTCAATGCTGGCGATTGGAGAACGATCGGAAAATACCCTGCCAATCAGATAGCCGGGCGCCACATTCAAGTTCAAAATTTACCATAGCCATAGAATTTCAGACAAATCACAACTACCATTCTCCAATCCCCCCACACACACACACACCTATTATGATCAACCTGTGTAAGAAAAATGCATATTCTTACCCATTTTTAGGTCACTCCAGTCCAGTCACGTGAATTCCCCTGCATCAGCCAGCACCAGATGCAGGGGAGAGGAGTGAGCACTCCAACAATGGCTAGTAATGTCTGGAAGCATGACATCACCCATAGACTTCAATGGCCCATCTGTTGTCGTTGCTCCTTCCTCTTTCCTGAAGCAGCACTGGCTGACACAGGGGAGCGGAATCTCATACCAGAGCAGCCTGAAATTTGGCAATTATAAATATCTATCTTTCTTACGTCGGTGCTGGGAGGGGGAGAAGACAGCTTTAAGTCTAGTTAGGCTTTGCCTGTAATTCCATTTTAATAAAAGTGGTTTGATCATCTCGGACAACTCAACAGTGTGTGAGTACAAAACATTACAGCACCTGAAGAATTTTAGGGGCCTTTTATTCAGGGCTAGCCTTTTATTTATTTATTTTTTGAGGTATTGCAGGTATATCTCCCAGGAAGCACCAGGAAACCAACAAGCGACCCACAAAGACATGGTATTTATTTTGGAAGTGACTGGTGCAGACGTCACATCTAGTGTGCAGCGTTGGAACAGCAGGAAGGCGAGTGGGGCCCGGATTGGAGCAGAGCAACTAATGGTGTCCAACATGGGAAAGCTATAGCAGGCTGTGAGCAGGGACTGGAGAGAAAGGGGATTAGCAAACCAGAGGATCAGCAGAGCTGGGTGCACTACTGACTGGGGTATCAGGAAAGCTGGGTGCACTACTGACTGGGGCATCAGCAGGACTGGGGGTACTACTGAGAAGAAGATCTGCTGAGAGGGTCCTAACAAGCTAGGGATCTGCCGAGAGAGAGGGTCCCAACAAGCTGGGGATCTGCCGAGAGAGGGGGTCCCAACAAGCTGGGGATCTGCCGAGAGAGGGGGTCCCAACAAGCTGGAGATCTTCCGAGAGAGGGGGTCCCAACAAGCTGGGGATCTGCCGAGAGAGGGGGTCCCAACAAGCTGGGGATCTGCCGAGAGAGGGGGTCCCAACAAGCTGGGGATCTGCCGAGAGAGGGGGTCCCAACAAGCTGGGGATCTGCCGAGAGAGGGGGGTCCCAACAAGCTGGGGATCTGCCGAGAGAGGGGTCCCAACAAGCTGGGGATCTGCCGAGAGAGGGGTCCCAACAAGCTGGGGATCTGCCGAAAGAGGGGGTCCCAACAAGCTGGGGATCTGCCGAAAGAGAGGATCCCAACAAGCTGGGGATCTGCCGAGAGAGAGCGTCCCAACAAGCTGGGGATCTGCCGAGAGAGAGGGTCCCAACAGGCTGGGGATCTGCTGAGAGAGAGGGTCCCAACAGGCTGGGGATCTGCTGAGAGAGAGGGTCCCAACAGGCTGGGGATCTGCTGAGAGAGAGGGTCCCAACAGGCTGGGGATCTGCTGAGAGAGAGGGTCCCAACAGGCTGGGGATCTGCTGAGAGAGAGGGTCCCAACAGGCTGGGGATCTGCTGAGAGAGAGAGGGTCCCAACAAGCTGGGGATCTGCTGAGAGAGCGGGTCCCAACAAGCTGGGGATCTGCTGAGAGAGCGGGTCCCAACAAGCTGGGGATCTGCTGAAAGAGTACTAATAAGCTGGGGGGATCTGCAGAACAGGAGTATTAATGGGCTGGAGTTCTGCTGAGCAGGGGGTACTACTGAGGTTCTACACAGCTCTTCACACAGTAAAAAAATCCTGGCAGTGATCGTAAAACAAGGAACATTTTTGATTAATCAAAAAGAAAAAAGAAAAAAAAAGAAAAAAAAAAAAAAAAGCAATATCTTTTTAGCAGCACAAAACAGTGTTATGAAATGTGAAAGAAACTCAATGTATAACTTGTAACTACCCATTACATCATCACTTCTGCTACCCAAATAAATCTAAATATGTTCTGCACCAAATGTATGGAAACATAGGGGGCCTGCATAGTTTTCTATGTGTATCAAATAATGTTACATTTAACCAAGTAAATCCCACAAACCATATGTTTAAGCCTGAGAAACATCAGCAATTTCTGCTTAGCTTACATAAAAACAGATGTGCGCATACATTGTTTCCCATGGTCACAGTTTATTCCCTCTTCATTTCACAGGCAACTCTTAGGGTAAAAAAGACTTAAATCCAATATCCCCAGTGGGAAATTACTCTTTTTTTTTTTTATTTTTTTTTTTAAAGCCACAAGAGCAGTCAGTGCCAAACAGATTGAAACCGCTCCAATGTAACGGCCACAGCGACTGAAATCTGTTTCTGGACAATGTTTATATAATCTGATTGTTAACAGAAGTGAGTGAAAACAAAATGTGTAAAAAGGGCTAAACATAGAAAAGAAAAATCCTAAACAAAAAATAGGAAACTCCATAAAATGGTTCACGTGGTGATACTGGCGGTCTGGTAATAAAAGAGCAATTCCACTGCAGGAGCGCTGTCTGTGCTTCACTATATGTACTTGGTAAGGAAAATGATTCTTTCCAAACTATTCAAGCTCGGTCTTCATTCCACAGAATCAGAAACGCACAATATCTAACTATTGCATTGCAAAACCATGTAGCAGCTTTCACACTCTTCATAAAATGTCTTGCATAGGGCTTGTTTACAGTCAGCAGTCCTTCAAATTAGAGATCAGCAGAAACAGGATGATTGGGGTTATACCGATGCCCACAAAAGAGCAATACATAGGTTAAATTTATATATATATATATATATATATATATATATATATATATATATATATATATATATATATAATCTTTACAACATGAAGGCAGACATTACATTTCAATTTCAGAGGGCCCTGCTCGTTAGGGCTTACAATCTAAAAAGGAAGGGGCAATTGATAGAAAAGATAATAGCTGTGGGGGGATGAGCTGATGGAGGAAGTAAAACAGTGTTAGTTAGAAACAGGATAGGCTTCTTTGAAGAGAAGGGTTTTCAGGGATCGTCTAAAGATGGATAGATTAGGGGACAGTCGGACAGATTGGGGTAGGGAGTTCCAAAGGATGGGAGAAGCTCTAGAGAAATCCTGGAGGTGAGCATGGGAGGTGGTGAGCAGGAGGTCTTGGGATGACCGTAGAGGGCGGTTTGGTTGATATTTTGGGACAAGGTCAGTGATGTAGCTGGGGGCAGAGTTATGGATGGCTTTGTAAATTATTGTTAGTACTTTGAATTTTATTCGTTGGGTGAGTGGAAGCCAGTGCAGGGATTGGCAGAGAGGGGTGGAGGACACTGAATGGCTGGTAAGGTGGATGAGTCTTTCAGCGGCATTCATTATAGACTGGAGGGGGGATAGTCTGTGTTAAGGTAATCAACGAGGAGGGAGTTGCAGTAGTCGAGGCGAGAGATGACCAGGGAGTGAATTAGAAGCTTGGTGGTGTCATTAGTTAAAAAGGGGCGTATTCTGGAAATGTTGTGGAGGCTAAGGCGGCATGATTTGGACAGGGCTTGTATATACAGGGCAGTTAAAGGGTTAATTGTGTAATTAGCCCAGTGACAATTGCTCTCAGGCTGCCCGCACCTAGATTGTGGTCCCACAAGCTGGAAAATCTTTGTGCTGGGTGCAGCTGAGTGTGGCATTGTTACGTAAGTGACAGCGTGGTGTGAGGTTGGCTGGTCCTTCGTTGCCAGTTAGCGAGGAGGGCAGGGATTTGACACCCGCGCTTGTCACATATACATACATACATACATATATATATATATATTATATATATATATATATATATATATATATATATATACACACACACACACACACACACACACACACACACACACACGCACAACAAGTGATGGGTTCAATAAAAACGATTGGAAAAGCATGTTACAGATCATATTATAAAAATCACTGGTATCCATACATGAGAAGTGATCAATACTTGATATTGTCTCCCAACATGTTTCGCCAACACTGGCTTCTTCAGGGGATTTCTAATACATAAATCAATGGTCATTCTTACAATTGCAACAATAACTAATACCACCTTTAGGCAATACCTGAAAACTTATAGCTTATCCAGCTTCCACCTAAAATAACTGAATTTTTACTTTCTCCATCAGTTCATTTGTACCATTTGCTGTGCCCCCCCCCCCCCCCCCCCCAGATTGTAACCTCTCACAAGCAGGGCCATCTTAAGCCTTTTGTATTGACCTGTATTGTAACTATACTATCCCTCTTTATGAAAAGACAACCTGTTGGCACTGTAGAAAAACTGCACAATAATAATAGTAAAATATACAGGCACTATGACTATGTCAGAGGGAGAACTCAGCCTGGAAATTATCATCATTAGTCCAATCAAAAAAGGGGGAAGCAGGGGGCTTCTGTTGCCCTTCTGCCTCCCTCTTACTTACTTCCTCCTTCCTTCATCAAGACCCTCTAACATTCCATTAACCCCAGATAACTTTCCGTTTTTCTAAACTGTAGCCACTGTTGCCACTTTCTTTGGTAACTCTCCTCTGCTTCCTCTGCCTTGTAAATTGCCTCTTCAATATTTCTTGTTCTTTCTACTTTTTCTATCCACTCTTTCCTATAGAGAATTACATTCAGCTACAATATTTATATTTAATAATATCTGTACCTAATTTCTAGCAAGCATTGTATATCAATTATCCACTGAAGTGTGAGGTTATTACAAATGCCCGTAAAGTGTTCATGCCACGTGTACTATTTTTATTTTTTGTATAAAATCAAAGTCCCAAAACATTTTATATATTGCAGCTAAACATTCCATAGATGTGGCAGCTGCATTCGTTTTCATTCCTCAGGCAGGAACATTTTCAGCAAGTACAGAAAATGAAGACATGTGAAAAGTGTGCCGTCACCAAACAAACAAATGATACTGTATAAAAACACAAAAACTGGTGATGCAAACAATGAAACAGTCTGAAAAAAAAAAAAAATATCTGAGTAAACCATGACTAGTGCAATGAATCCCTTGTCAATGGGATCAAAAATGTGCTTGAAAAAAATCAACCACTAAAAAAAAAAAAAAAAAAAAATAGAAATGAGTCCATCCGTGTATAAAACTACTGTGCCGAATATCACAAGACGGATGAGCGAGTTTGGGGTGGAGTAACTTGGAATGGCCCGCACAAAGTCCCGACCTTAACCTGATAGAACACCTTTGGGATGAATTAGTGCAGAGACTGTAAGGCCGCGTACACACGCGGGGACTGTTCGCCCAACTTTGTCCGTCAAACAGTTTCGGCAAACAGTCCGCTCAAACTTAGCATGGACGGACATGGCCACACACGACGGACGAACAGTTTGCTGAAACCGTGCGCGATGACGTGAACGGCACGTACGACGGGACGAAAAATACGACGTCCTATACACTGCATTATAGCTTTCGGGCGTGAAAATCCTTTCTGAGCATGCGCGCAACTTTGTTTGACGAACAAGCCTACACACGAGCGGACTGTTCGCTGAAACAAGGTTTCAGCGGACAGTTTTTCGGAAATTCCGAAAAACCTTGTCCGTCAAACTGTCCGCTGAAAGCCCACACACGAGCGGACTGTCCGCCCAAACACTGTTCAGCGGACAAAGTTGGGCGAACAGTCCGCCCGTGTGTACGCGGCCTAAGCCAGGCCTTCTCGTCCAACACCAGTGCCTGGCCTCACAAATGAGCTCCTGCAAGAATGGTCAAACATTCCCATAGACACACTCCTAAACAATATAGTGTGGAGGGGGAGAGAGGGAGAGGGAGAGGGAGAGGGAGAATCTCGCTCTATAGCCATCTATATATCTGTGTCTCTCTTAATTATCAATACATACACACACCGGTCACCTTATTAGGTACACCTATTCGATTGCTTGGAAACACAAATTGCTAATCAGCCAATCCCATGGCAGAAACTCCATACATTTAGGCATCTAGATGTGGTGAAACCAAGCATCAGAATAGGGAAGAAAGGGGATTAAGACCCCTTTCACACTGAGGCATTTTGCAGGCTATAGCATTAAAAATAGCATCTGCAAACCGCCCTAAAACAGCTGCTCCATTCACTCCAGTGTGAAAGCCCGAGGGCTTTCATACTGGAGCGGTGCGCTGGCAGGGCGTCAGAAAAAAGTCCTGCTAGCAGCTTCTTTGGAGCGGTGAACTCACCATTCCTCCATCACTCCTTCCCATTGAAATCAATGGGGCAGCGCTGTCATACCGCCGGCGTTTTGTGAGCGGTTTTAACCCCTTTTCGGGCCACTAGAGGGGGTTAAAACTGCCCCGCTATCGGCTGAATAGCGCCGCTAAAACAGTAAAGCGGCCTTAAAAATAGTGCCGCTTTACCACTGAAACCCGGGGTGGCACAATGTGAAAGGGGTCTAAAGAGACTTTGAACGTGGCATGGTTGTTGGTGCCAGATGGGCTGCTCTGAGTATTTCTAAAAATGGTGATCTGCTGGGATTTTCACACACAACCATCTCTAGGGATTACAGAGAATGGTCCACAAAAGAGAACATATCCAAAAAGCAGCAGTTGTGTGGACAAAAATGCCTTGTTGATGTCAGAGGAGAATGGGCAGACTGGTTTGAGATGATAGAAAGGCAACTGTAACTCAAATAACCCCTTGTTACAACCAAGGGATGTAGGATACCATCTCTGAACGCACAGGTTTACTAAAATTGGATGATAGAAGATTGGAAAAAGGATGCCTGGGCTGAGGAGTCTCAATTTCAGCTGTGACATTCAGATGGTAGGGTCAGAATTTGGTGTAAACATAAAAGCATGGATCCATCCTGCCTTGTATGAATGGATCAGGCTGGTGGTGTAATGGTGTGCGGGATATTTTCTTTGCATATTCTGGGCACAGTAGTACCAATTGAACATCGTTTAAACACCATGGCCTACCTGAGTATTGTTGACCATGTTCATCCCTTTATGACTACAGTGTACCCATCTTCTGATGGCTCCTTCCAGAAGGACAACACACCATGTCGCAAAGCTTAAATCCAAATATCGCCACAATCGTCCACTCCATTGTTCTCAAGCTCTCTCGTCTCCTCCTCCCACACTCGTCTCCAGGATTTCTCCAGAGCCTCTCCAATCCTCTGGAACTCACTACCTCCACTGGTCCGGCTATCCCCTACTCTTGCTACCTTCAGGCGATCCCTGAAAACTCATCTCTTCAGGGAAGCCTATCACGTCTCCAACTAATCTCCTACCACTTCCAGCAGCTCATTCCCGACAGTTATAACATTTTGTACCACCTGCCCCACCCTTTTAGATTGTAAGCTCTTCTGAGCAGGGCCCTCTTAATACTCTTGTATTTTATTGTATTGTAACTGTATTGTCTCCCTTTTATATTGTAAAGCGCTGTGTAAATTGCTGGCGCTATATAAATCCTGAATAATAATAATAATAATAATAATAATCTCACCACTGGTTTCTTGAACATGACAATGAGTTCTCTGTACTCCAATGGCCTCCACAGTGACCAGATCTCATCCAATAGAGCACCTTTGAGATGTGGTGGAATGGGAGATATGCATCATGGATGTGCAGCCAACAAATCTGCAGCAACTGCGTGATGCAATCATGTCACTATGGACCAAAATCTCTAAAGGAATGGTTTGCAACACCTTGTTGAATCTATGCCAGAACAAAGGAAGACCGTTCTGAAGGGAAAAGGGGGTCCAACCTAATAAAGTGGCTGGTGAGTGTGTCCCCCTTATCTCACATTCATACAAACACCTACTAGGGTCAATTTAGACAGGGGCCAATGAACCTGCCAGCATGTCTTTGACGTGTGGGAGGAAACCGGAGTAAACCCATGCAGGCACAGGAAGAACAAGCAAACACTGATTATATATATATATATATATATATATATATATACACACACATATACACACACACACACACACACACACACACACACACACGGATCCCGTTTCCCTCTTCCCTTTTAGTTAGCATTGGACAAGTCAGCGGGTTCACTAACTTTTCTGTTCCAGCAGAAGGGAGATTCTATTGCTGTGTGAGGTAGAATAGGAAATTCTAGCGGGATCACCTTCTTGCTGGAGAAAAAGAAGAGTAGCAGGTGATTCAGCTTATCAGTGTCAGGCCTTAAGTGAAATATCTGCTGATGTGCATGAAAGAACTGGGAGATGAGCTGCATCGGTCTGATGCACTTTATCGCTCATATGAGTCCTTCGCAGCTTTGATATCTTCCTGTTCTCAAAATGATTTCTGAATACATGCAAACGTGTCTTCCTTCCCAGCGGGCCGTGTATATATCATAGGATTCTCTTAAGTGATGCCGCTGATCTTAGTATACGATGATAACTGGGTAGTGGATTGGGACACAAGACAGACATGTAAGGCCGCTTGTTGAGGAATAAAGCTAGACAAATGGAGGCTGTCAGGAAAATGACAGCCAACACCTAACTTTTCACAGTTTTATCAAGGAATAAAATGTTTTGCTAGCTCCCTGAAATATCCTGCTGACTCCAAAAATCTGCCTTCTCTTCCAGAAAAAAATTTCACACGAAAGAGACAGAGACAATGGGGATGATTTTCTAAAACCGAAGAGTGCAAAATCTGGCTCAGCTCTACAAAGCAAACTATTTTTATTTATTTTTTGTCAAAGCTTAATTAAAAAACAGTTAAGGCCTGTTTCACACGGACGATCTGTTCAGGTCCGCCTATCAGTTTTTTAAGCGGACCTGAACGGACACTCCAAAGACCACTATGGAGCGTCGGATGTCAGAGGTGACATGTCTGCCAGCATCCGACCCGCTCTGATCCGAAAAAGTGTGTGACAGAGGAAAAACCTACTTTACCATCCCTCTGCAGATCAAATCGAGTGACCACAAACTCTACGGTCTATCTTCAGCCAATCCCCCATAGGGGAGAGCGGCGCCCAGACAGGTCCCATCCCCGCACAGTGTGCAGAGACGGACCTTTCATCTTCCTGCTCAGTGGGGATCAACGGAGCCATCCCCTGCTGAGCAGAGCGGGCTCCGTACACGGACATGTCCGTGTGAAAGAGCCCTAAGAAAATTAGAAGCTGATTGATGACCATACACCGCTTTTTGCAGTCTCCAGTTTTAGTAAATCTCTCCAATGTTCACAAGCATTTCTAGTCTGTATATAGGACAGGATTCAGCATGATCAACCCTAGTGAAATTGATATTTTATAGATAGGCAACTCCTATCATATTGATTAGTGGTTCCAAATTAATAACTACTGCAGTAGGGAACAGACACAAAAGATACGCTCAGCATCTTTCCAAATAACCGTTCTCCTTTATTATGACGCATTTGAAGGTTTTTATACACATGATTACGTAGGTATCACATTAATATTACAATTGTACATTTATGGTAACAAGGGGCGTTACATAGGCAGGCTAATTCTAATCAGGACTCAAAAGAATGCAAAACATGTACTGAAAACATTATTAGTGCCGTGTGCACAGTGAGGGCAATGTGCAATACATATAAAATAAAATTATTTGCAGAACCTACAAATTTCCATTACACTAGTATGACTGGGGTTGAAATTTTCCTGGAAGATGGATACATAACATAGGCCAGGAGGGCCTGTCCTTTCAGGAAACCTGACATGAAAGAATCATGAAGGCTACCATTGCTGAAAATGCTAGTTACTTGGCTTCTTTGCTGACCTGAAATAAATGCAGAGACAAAGATCTGACACACATGCATGTGCTCGATCTGTGATCAAAAAGAATTAATGGCAGAACCCACACTTTGTTGATGCCAGAGTCACTTTAAGGCAAAGCCATGCCAGAGTCACTTTTAAGACTGGGTTCACGCCTAATACTGATGCGGCTCCCAGCAGGGGTCCAGTGCATCCCCATTCACAGTTTCAGGTCCGATTTCAGCCTGGATTCGGACCTGAAATGGACCAAAAGACGCACAGGACCCCTGTGCAAAGTCACACTGGAGCCACATTGGAGATATGTGAACCAGCTCCATAGAGAGCCAATCAAAATCTCCTGCTGTTGCAAAATGGATGGGGGGAACCTGCATCCAATTAACAATGGTGTGAAACCAGCCTAAAAAAAGTGTATTTAAACCCAACGACAAACGCTTATTTACACTCTTTAGGTATATTAAAAATATACTATTTAAAAAGGGATTGTTTTTAGAAAAGAAAAACAAAAAATAAACAGTCGATCCTGGCAGAATTTCAGTGCGGTCCTTTTTACTGTGCACTCTTGCAGCGTTATCTCAAACGATATACTCAGGGATTGTGTTTGGACCTCAGTACAGTATGTACAGTGAAGTGAATGAGTTTATCATCCATGAAAGCCTACAATAAATGGAAAAAAATAAAAAATAAAAAATGCAGCAACCGTATCTAAGAACTGGCAAGTTGCAATACATCACATTTTTGGGTCTAGATACACTTTGAATATCTGCTTCTGCGGCAGGAGTTTGAAACATACAAGCGACAGCTCACATTTAGCTCATGGAGCAGGGCAGGGGACACGCAATACAGACACCTCTGGCCTATGAGGGAAAAACAGTAGAAAGAGGACTGCTTTAGGCTGTAAGATCACTACAACCCTCCATCAGGAAGGCTTCGCTGGCGGTATCCATTGGTAGCATTAGAGCGTCTATCAACAGGCTTTGTTTAT
>NW_027507764.1:452140739-452160523 GCF_037356315.1 Lithobates pipiens | reverse complement strand
AAAAGAAAGCAAGCAAGAAAGAAAAAAGAAAGAAAGCAAGAAAGAAAGAAAGAGGGCCCTCATGACTGGTATATTAGTTCTGGACGGATAACGGCAGTTAAATCATTAGCCCTCATATCTTCAGTGTCAAATTCCAGTGCTACCCCATCTGCAGTCATCTCCAGGAGGCAATCTCTTGTTGCGATTTGGTTCTGTAGTTTACAATATAGTTTTTACGATTTTCTTATTGCCTTTAAAACCCAACTACAGGATAAGCAAATATTGTCTAAATACAATAGCCATGTGAATTCTTACTTGAATCTTGGTGTGCTCTATGTAGTCCTTCCACATCTGTGCAGTAATCCAGTGTGAAGCCTTGCCTCTGTACCGGAGCTTCCTGTAATATAGACCGGTCACTGCTGCTCGCTCTCCTTATGCAGGTTAACTGGTCTTGTCCCCGCCCCCCTCCTGTAGTTTTCTACAGGCAGCTTGTAGTGTGTGGAGCCTGCTGGGTCCCTCCAGAGCTCCGCTCTCTCCACAGGTTATGTAAAGCTCAGAGACAAATGTTCCTGCTATTTTTACAAGGTAATATTGGGGTCTGCAAAAAAGAAGTAGTTGGTGCACACAGAGTAGATTTATATTTTTTTGGGCTGTTGAAAAATATTTTAAAATAATGTTTTTGTGCCCAGAGTTCAGCTATAAAGAGCTGGCTTAGAGCTGGTAATACAAGATCTTTGCTACATCTTTTTACAGAGCCAAAAAAGGTAAGTTTTGTGCACCCCTTTGATCCTATTTTAAGGTTGTTACTCAACTTTGAGGCCAAACCACACCTACCTCTTGTCCTAGCCAAAATCTGCCTCCATGGGCAATAAGGTGATACATAGAAGTGCCTTCTAAACTACGCACAACCAATTTTTGGCAATGGGACTTTGAATGAGGCATAATACAAAGGTCATAAAATATCAATTTATTGTACGAGATTTGGACACATGAATGTATAATGTACACATAAAAAAATGTTTGGTATATGAAGTCAATGGGTTACACACAATACATACTGTACATCAAGCTGCTATATTTTCAAGTAGCATGCTTTATATAATTAACCAAGATGACTGCAATATGAGAGAGGAATGCATCTTGTAACTCGACAAGTTTCGTGAATACTTTCACTTCAGGATTAGATGCCTCCATCCAGAACTGCACCAGTACTTGCACTCTCCAGTTTTGGGGAAATCAACCCCTTTGGCTTTTAAAGCTTCCCACAGTACATGGTCACATGGGCTGGCACGGTGGCAGCAGCACTTTTACCCCCAGGTGATTAAAGGGAGGGGGGGCCGCGGCCTCCCCTGTGCACGCTCCCTGCGCGCACAGTGGTCACTGAGACTCGAGTGATCATCGATCCGAGTAAAGGGCCGTTCCCGGTCCCTTACCATGTAATCAGCTGTCAGCCAATGAGTGTAACCAATCAGTGCCCATCATTGCCACCTATCAGTGCCGCCTCATCAGTGTACATCAATGAAGTAGTAAAATTATCAGTTTTAAAATTTTACAATATAAATTTTTTTTTTTTTTTTAATTCGGTCTTTTTTTTTTTTGTTTAAAAAAAAAATAAAAAATGTAAAAAAACACAGAGGTAATCAAATACCACCAAAAGAAAGCTCCATTTGTGCTAAAAAAAAAAAAAAAAAAAAAGAAGAAGAATGATAAAAAATTTCATCTGGGTACAGTTTAACATGACCACGCAATTGTCATTCAAAGTGCATCAGCGCTGAGAGCTGAAAATTGGTCTGGACAGGAGGGTGGTTTAAGTGCCCAGTAAGAAATTGGTTAATATATTTTGAGTATTTGGTTAAATAAAGTTAGGGTGTTTAATAAAGTTAATCTTTTAAGTTAATATTAAAACCAATAAACCAAGCTGTGGCCTGTTTGAATCCAATTGGCGTTTTATTCTTTGCATGTTTACTTGATTGAACATACCTATCACACGACCATAATAGAGTGGCACACTCCAGTCCTTAAATCAGCTGCTGCTTTTGGCCAGTGATGGGACAAAGGTAAACTTTTTTTCCTCCCAATAGTTACAAATCAGGACCAGCAGAGAACTCTGAAAATAAAGTATAGCAACATGCATCTATGAATATACCGTACACCGAGTCATGGTGGAGGTATGTCTGTGTTCATGTCTTGGTACCTTGCTGATGACCATTACACCTGGGGTTCACACTAGTGCGATGCGGGAACCAGCGCCGGTTCCAGCATCGCCCCTCTCCTGCAGGCAGTTCACATTGCCTTCTGTGAACCGCTGTGGGTATCCTTAATGACACCCCCAGTTAAGTTTGCAGATCACAGTGGGAACAGGAATCAGATCACATAGGTGAGAACGCCCATGCTATGCGATTCTAGTGCGGGGAAAAACAAGTCCCTGCATTATTTTCTGTGCAAATCCAATGCGTGTGCAGCTATACAACTGTAAGGCTGAACTCACATTTTTCAGAGATCCCATGTGATCCCATGTGATCGGTATCTGCGTGCAGGTATCTCTGGGATCTTGCTAGTGTAAACCCAGGCTTAAAGAGGAAGTAAACTCTCCCACTCTGACGCTTCTTTTCATTTAGTCCATTATAATAAGTAATTATCAAAGTATAGCCACTGTAATCCAGCCCAAATCGCATATTACTTACTGTTTAAAGAAACTTTAAAAAACTTGTTTCCAGGGGTTAGGCAGCACCATCTTCACTATTGTTTTCTAAGTCCACAGTGGAGTGTATTTCCGCCATTACATTGAGCACTTCCTGTACTGTTAACCAAGCCTCCTTCTCAATCCAACGTTTCTATGGCAACCCTGCTTCCCTGCTCATAGCTGACTTGTTTTATTTCATAGTATTCTACCTGTGCTGATTACCTAGTGTTTGCCTGTATGAGTCCTATCAGCTTCAGCTGATAAGGTTGCAGTAATGCTGTCCCATTCCCTGGTTTACACTGCATGTCATGTCACATGGTCACATGGTGTGTAGGAGGAAGCTTTGAGTGATTAGCAGCCTCCTGGGAGTTCAGAGCTGTGTACCATAGGAAGTCCTGATAACAGATAGATAAGACAGAGAGTGTGCCGTAAATCAGGGGAGATCTAGGCATGCTCAGTGACGTTTTTCTAAAGAACAAAAAGGATGACAATACTAAGCAAGTAAGGCCTCCTGCACACGAGACGCTGTTAAACACGCGTTCAGAGGCAGTTGGACACTTTTTTCAACTGCCCCTGAACTCATTCAATGTTATCCTTTGTGTCCATGTGCACAGTCTCGTTTTTTGCCGTTTTTATGCAGTTGCGTTTAACCTAGTTTTTTCAGAAGCAAAAAAATGGGTTCAGACGCAAAGGTTTTCCACGCTTCAGACGCAAAACGCGGCAAAACGCCGGTACCGTTTCTAAGCGTTTTTAACCACTTGCCGACCGCCGCACGACGATATACGTCGACAGAATGGCACGGGCAGGCATATGGGCGTATATATACGTCCCTGCCTTCCCGCGGGTGGGGGGCCCGATCGGGCCCCCCCGGTGCCTGCGGCGGTCGGTATTCGTTCGGGAGCGATCCGGGATGAGGGGGCGGCCATTCATTCATGGCCACCCCCTCGCGATCGCTCCCGACGAATAGAAATGCTCCGTGACATCACTTCCTCTCCTGTAATGTAAACACAGGAGAGGAAGTGATGTAATCTCTCCTCCGTGTCGGTATTTTTCGTTCCGGCACCGAGGAGAGAGGATCGGTGAGTTGCACCAACACGACACTACACAGTAGAACATGCCAGGCACACTCACACCCCCCCTTTACCCCCCCAATTACCCCTGCCCCCCCAGTCACAGTGACACCAATTGCATTTTTTTTTTTTCGCATTGGTGTCATTTGTGACTGTAATAACTGTTAGGGCAGTTAGGGTTAGCCCCCTTTAGTTCTAATGTGCCCCCCTAACCCCCCCAATAAAGGTTTAACCCCGTGATCACCCCCCGTCGCCAGTGTCACTAAGGCTGGGTTCACATTGCAGCGGTTTATGAGAACGGATGTGATTCGCACCGCACTGCAGTGCAAATCACATCCGATCTCTGTGCGATTCGAGTTCAGCCATACAGATAGTATGGCTGAATTCGCGCCGCACCCGCCGCAAATTCGCACGGGACCCTTTTTTTGGTCCGCAGCAGAATCGGATCGCATGGGTGTTCACACCATGCGATCCGAGTTTGCAGATCGCACTGCGATATGCGAACTGATCTGGGGGTGTCATTAACATTTCACTGACACTCCCAGCAGTTCGCATAGGGCAGTGTGAACTGCCGCCGGGAGGCATGCAATGCGGGAACCGCCGCGGATTCGTGGCGTTCCCGCATCGCTCCAGTGTGAACCCAGCCTAATAAGCGATCATTTTTCTGATCGCTGTATTAGTGTCACAGGTGACGCTAGTTAGGCAGGTAGGTATTTAGGTTCGCCGCAACTTTTTATAGCGCCAGGGACCCCCATATACTACCGCATAAAGCCCCCTGATTGCCCCCTAGTTAACCCTTTCACCAGTGATCACCATATAACTGTTACAGGTGACGCTGGTTGGTTAGTTATTTTTTTAGAGTTTCAGGGCACCCGCCATTTATTACCTAGTCTCACTAGTGTACCCCTAAATTTAGGGGTGTCTACTTTCCAAAATGGGGTCATTTGGGGGGGGGGGGGGGGTTTGTGCCATCTTGGCATTTTATGGCCTTCAAAACTGTAATAGGTAGTGAGGAGTGAAGTCAAATATTTACGCCCTTAGAAAGCCTGAAGGCGGTGCTTGGCTTTCGGGGCCCCGTACGCGGCTAGGCTCCCAAAAAATCCCACACATGTGGTATCCCCGTACTCAGGAGAAGCAGCAGAATTTATTTTGGGGTGTCATTTCACATATGCCCATAGCATGTGTGAGCAATATATCATTTAGTGACAACTTTGTGTAAAAAAAAAAAAAAAAAAAAATTTTTTTTTTGTCATTCAATCGCTTGAGGCAAAAAAATAAAATATTCAATGGGCTCAACATGCCACTTATCAATTTCCTTAGGGGGTCTACTTTCCAAAATGTGGTCATTTGGGGGGTTTTGTACTGCCCTGCCATTTTAGCACTTCAAGAAATGAGATAGGCAGTCGTAAACTAAAAGCTGCGTAAATTCCAGAAAACGTACCTTAGTTTGTAGATGTGACAACTTTTGCGCAAACCAATAAATATACAGTTATTGACTTTTTTTTTTACCAAAGACATGTGGCTGAATACATTTTGGCCTAAATGTATGACTAAAATTGAGTTTATTGGATTTTTCTAATAACAAAAAGTAGAAAATATAATTTTTTTTCAAAATTTGCTGTCTTTTTCCATTTATATCGCAAAAAATAAAATCGCAGAGGCAATCAAATACCATCAAAAGAAAGCTCTATTTGTGGGAAGAAAAGGACGCAAATTTTGTTTGGGTACAACATTGCATGACCGCGCAATTACCAGTTAAAGCAGCGCAGTGCCAAATTGTAAAAAGACCTCTGGTCATTTACCAGCAAAATGGTCCGGTCTGAAAGTGGTTAAAGGTGACCTATTTTTTTTACATTAAAAATCTCAAAAATTATGGCAAATTATGAAAAACCATTAAAAAAATATTTTAAACAATTGCAATGGCAAGTGGACAATCCACAACTTGTGGCAAGTGACGTGGCAGGTAACATGGCAAGTGGACAATCCACAACTTGTGGCATACAAGTACACTGCTGCTCTCACAGCTGCTGCTACTCACTCTGGTCTCACAAAATGGCTGAAATAGTTAATAATACAGTTTTTTTGAGCTTGGGGAGGGTCTATGATGTTAGCTTAACCCAGTGTTTCTCAATTCCAGTCCTCATGGCCCACTAACAGGTCATGTTTTCAGGATTTCCCTCAGATGAAACAGCTGGGGTAATTACTAAGGCAGTGAAACTGATCAAATCACCTGTGCAAAATAATGGAAAGCCTGAAAACATGACCTGTTAGTGGGCCATGAGGACTGGAATTGAGAAACACTGGCTTAACTAAACGCTTCTAGACACAAACGCGATAAAACACAGCGTAATCGCAGTAAAAATCACGGCAAAACGGGCGTTTCTAAACGCCGGTTTCAGCTTTTAAAAACATGTGTCCAGCAGAGTTTGCACCGGAGTCTCGTGTGCATGAGGCCTAAGGAGATATCTACAAAGCAGTGTTCATTAGGGTTTTTTATGCCGATTTACATGGGACAAAGTTGTGGGGGAGGGTTTACACTTTAAAGGTCTATGGCTGGCCATGAGCAGGAGCCAAAGTAATGATGTATGGTAGCCAATTAGCTTCTAACTTCAGCTTGTTTAATTAAAGTGATTGTAAAGGCTCAATTTTTTATTTTTAAATAACAAACATATGCTTACCTCCACAGTGCAGCTCGTTGGGGGCTGGTCACTGTCAGGTGTTTTTACCCCTTAATGCATAGGATGCATTAAGGTGAAAAAACACGAGGGTTTTACAACCCCTTTAAGCTTTGACAAAAATAAAAATAAATAAAAAATAAAATAAAAAAAAAAGGGCGGCACAGTGGTGTAGTGGTTAGCACTCTCACCTAGCAGTAAAAAGGGTCGCTGGTTCGAATCCCAACCACGACACCACCTGCCTGGAGTTTGCATGTTCTCCCTGTGCCTGCGTGGGTTTCCTCCGGGTACTCCGGTTTCCTCCCACACTCCAAAGACATGCATGTAGGTTAATTGGCTTCTGTCCAAAATTGGCCCTAGTATATGAATGAGGATCTTGGATTGTGGACTCCTTGAGGGTAGGGACCGATGTGAGTGTGCAATGTACAGGGATAGGGGTGAACACTGACTCAGGTTGAACTGGATGGACTGGTGTCTTTATTCAACCTTACTAACTATGAAACCTGGAAGTTGATTAGTTTCTATGCACAGCTGCATCATGATGTTGCCCTCTCCAGTTTTAGTAAATCTCCCCCATTAAATTTTGCCCACACAAGAATTGACTAAGTCCGTTTGTTTTGAACGTGGTGACGTAAGACGGGACTAAAAAAAGGAAGTTCAATAGCCAGTAGCCAATAGCTTCCCTTGCTTCATATTTGGTTCGACGGACCGGCCTACAGACGAACGGTTTTCCCGATAGGAATTGAGTCCGTCGGACAGATTTGAAATATGTTCTATTTCTAGGTCCATCTGATTTTTTTTAATGAAAAACGATCGGATTATCCGACGGACTCATTCCTTCGGACCTTGTCTGCTGGAAAGTCCAGTCACGTGTACGCGGCAGAATACTTACATAATATCCATCTGTCATGTCAAAAATGCACGCAGTGACCAGTCACATGACAAAATGCCCCTCTCAGCTGTTACAGAACAGATATTCAAGGAAAGCCGGTCACTCAGTGACTATGCCTAAACTCCGATTCCTCCTCAGTAGGTGACCAGTTACAATGAAGCAGCGTTGTTCTGCAGAATTATTACTTTTTCATCAAAATTTATTAACCACTTGAGACCCGCGTTATAGCCGAATGACGGCTACAGCGCAGATCTCCTTTTCCGGGACTACGTCTATTGACGTAGTCCCGTGCACGAGCGGCCTGCGCGCCCCCCTCAGCGCTCTGTGATCGGCGAGTCTTTGAGACTCGCCTGATCACCGATCAGAGCAAGGGGTCAATCCCGACCCCTTATCACGTGATCAGCTGTCAGCCAATGACAGCTGATCATGTGATATAACGGAGCCGGTAATCGGCTGTTATTCCTCCTCGCGCTGACAGCACGAGGAGAAAAAAAAAAAGAGCCGATCACCGGCGGCCGTGATCGGGACATCAGTCCCGATCACGGCCAGCCCTGCCAGTGCCCACCTGTCCCCTGCCAGTACCCACCTGCCCCCTCATCAATAAAGATGATTAAAAAATAAGTGCCCCCCGTCAGTGCCACCCAGCAGTGCCCACAGTGCCACCCAGCAGTGCCACCCAGCAGTGTCCACAATCTGCCTCAAAGGTGCTGCACCCCAGTGCCACATATCTGTGCCCATCAGTGTCATCTACCAGTGCCCATCAGTGCCGCCCATCAGTGCCCATCAGTGCCACCTATCAGAGCCCATCAGTCCCATCTATCAGTGGTACCTATCAGTGCCCCTTAGTGCCACCCATCCGTGCCCATCTTTGCCCATCAGTGCCGCCTTATCTGTGCCCATCAGTACTGCCTTATCTGTGCCTATCGGTGCCACCTTATCCGTGCCTATCAGTGCCGCCTCATCAGTGCACTTCAATGAAGGAGAAAAATGACCTGTTTGCAAAATTTTATAACAAACTATTAAACATGATTTTTTTTTTTTTTGCATATTTTTTTGTTTGTTTAGCAAAAAATAAAACTCCCAGCTGTAATTAAATACCACCAAAAGAAAGCTCTATTTGTGGGAAAAAAATGATAAAAATTTAATTTGGGTACAGTGTTGTATGCCCGCGCAATTGTCATTCAAAGTGCATCAGCGCTGAAAGCTGAAAATTGGTCTGGGACTGAGGGGGGTTTAAGTGCCCAGTAAGCAAGTGGTTAAATGGGGGTTGAGCGGTGGGGTTGGTGGATTTAGCTATAATCGGTCTATAGGTCTGCTTTGAAAAACAAAACAAAGGTTTGGCATACTTGTCCTTGGTCAGTGACTCAAGACATATTGAAGCCACTTGATCAGCATGACAGTCAAGGGAATGACGTTTTTTCGTGTTTAGAGCAGTCAGCAATGGCAGCTCATATTTCTCCGCACATTTCCTTCAGGGCACAAACCAGACTGGAGCTACTGAAACTAATGTAACTATAAGCAGCTGATCCAGATTCACATACTCTGTTTACAACTGCAGTAAAACCTTAGAATGCTGAACAAGACATTTAATAGAGGAAGCTTAGGACACACGCTATCCTACGGGTCACCGGGTCACCAGTTAACACGTAGTAAGCGCTAAGATAGGTCCTGGGACGCAATGAAGGGCACTAATTTCGACTGCCCAATCCATTACTATAAACACTGCAAGTCTCACGCAGATTCATTTGGAAAACTGCTAACATGGTTTTAAGTTACTTTCCCGTGACTTGTACATCTGGCTTTAATTTAATCCATTATGTAAACATACTGTAAACTTCATCCATAAAAGCCATTTAATGGTTAGCAGGAAAACAAATAAATAGATTAAGCAATAAAAATTAAAATGCATCAGCTAGATATTTTTAAATAGAAAGCAATGCATTTTATGCATTTAGTGTTTACAATGGATTTGTATACAGCATGAAAACAGGGGGCCATGGCTGTGGGAAAATGCAAAGCTACAGCACAGAGTAAACTGGTGGCAATGCTATGCGCTCTTAGGCCGGCCATACACAGCTAGTTTTTCATTCAGCCAGCCAGATTCCTCCACAACAACGCAGTGAATGTCAGAATTTCCCCTCTCCCCGCCAACACTGGCTGCTGTCACAATACACTGATCAGTGGCTGCAGTAATCGAGCGGACATTTTCCAACATATCCCTTCAACAAAATTTGATTACATAATTAACTTCTGTCGAGCAGGGTAGCTCACACACACCAGTCGAAATATGGTGGCTCCAGCAGGGACAATATCCAGCCATTTTTAGATGTTGATTTGTAAAGAATTTGAATAGCCATTTGCCCAGTGAAAGTGCATATAGATTTATTTTGTGTGAATGGGGCTAAAAAAAAAAAAAACCCCACAAATGTCAATTGGCTAGATCTTCAGTGGTTTGAATGTACAATGCAAGTCATTTAATTTTAATCAGTTCCATATCAGGCCATAGTAACATGATGCCAACAGGAACACTCTCCCATCCCGGGTGGACGTCATGACGTCCTCTCCTCCTCGCCACTCCTACGAGTCCCTGGGGGCCCGCAGCATGGCGATCCGGGATGAGAGACACAGCCCATCCCAGATCAGTGTAAAGAGCCAATAAAAACTACTCTTTATCATGTGACCGACTGTGTTCAATCACAGCCGGCCACATGGACTGTCCTCATGCACAGCGCTCATGCCGGTCACAGAATGTAAACAAACCACGGTAACGAGCTGTTATCGGGTTTTCCTCCCCACACACCAATCGTGTGTGAGGTGGAGGTTGTGGTAACAGCTTGTTACAGCTTACAGTGCACACCCAATCACGCTGATTTGCCCCCCTCCCCAGTAATAGAGGACCTGTCACCAGCCCATTAGAGTACCCAAGTACCTGTCACCAGCCCATCAGAGTACCCAAGTACCTATCTGCAGCCCATGCCTCATAGAATATTCTTTGGGGTGTTTGCTTTCCAAAATGGGGTAATTTTGTGGGTAATGCCACTGTCCTGGTGCTCCAGGACCTTCAAAAGTGTGAGAGGTAGGAATGAAATTAGGTGTATAATTTATGCTCCTAAAATGCCTGAAGGTACTACTTCAATGGTGGTCCTTCTCTATGTGGACAGGCATTGTCCTGGTGCTCCACGGCCTTCAAAAATGTAATAGGTTGTTAGGAAATTAGAGGTGTAATTCATGCTTTTAGAACGCCTGATAGTGCTCCCTGCATGTTGGACCTCTCTATGTGGCCAGGCTGTGAAAAAGTCACACGCATGTGGTATCACCATACTCAGGAGCAGCAGAATGTAAAAATAAAAACCCACACTCGCCATGCTTCTTACTAAATACCTTGGACTGTCTACTTTTTTAAAAAGGGGTCATTTGTACTTTCCTGACATTTTAGGGCCTCAAGAAATGATAGGCCGTCAGTACATCAGGTGTGATACATTTTCAACGATTAGCACCATAGCTTGTAGACTCTAATTCTCAAAGAGACCAAAATATACACTTATTTGGGTTATTTTTACCAAAGATATGTAGCAGTATAAATTTTGGCCGAAATTTATGAACCAAAGTGTTACTTATTTGCAAAATGTTATCATAGAAACAAAAAAAAACAAAAACAAAAAAAAAAAAAAAAGAAGGTTCTAAATGTTTTTCAGCACTGAAAGCTGAAAATTGGTCTGGGCAGGAAGGGGGTATAAGTGCTGTGTATTGAAGTGAATAAAAAGACACGCCACATTTGGGCACTAGATGGAGTTAAGTATTATGGGAAATTCCTATGATACCTAGATCCATCTAGTCGCCAATTGTGGTAGGCCCCTTTCACACGGGACGGATCAGTAATGATCCGCTTGCTCAGCGGGGATCGCTCAGTTGTCCCGGCACACTGTGCAGGGACCGCCCTGTCAGCTCTCCTCTATGGGGGATCGGATGAACACGGACCTTCTGTCCGTGTTCATCCGATGCGCTCTGTAGACGGATAGAAAAATAGGATTTTCCTCCATCTGCAGAATCGGACAATAACAGGGAGGGAGAGGGAGAGGGAGAGCTTTATTAATTGGGAAAAAAAGGACATCAATTTTGTTTGGGTACAGTGTCGCATGACTGCGCAATTGACGGTTAAAGCAACCGTATTGCAAAAAATGGCCTGTCATTAAGGGGGCAAATCTTTCCGGGACTGAAGTGGTTAAAAATCAATGATTTACATTCAAAAGGCTGACGATATACCCAATTTACAGTTTTTTTGCCACATTAGTATGTAAATCAATGATATAGTCTAGTCACATTTGTTTTTTGCCCCGTTCTCACAGAACGAATGCACATGGACTTTCAGGCCAACATGCACACTGGACGTTAAAATAACGTCCTAAAACACGCCAGTAGCTTTGCAGTGAGTTTTTCAAAGTTTTTTGCAATAGTGTTTATTGTTTTTGTGTTTTATATGGATTAAAAAACGCTGGTGAGCCATGTTTGAGCATTTATCAGCGTTAGAATGGATACATAGGATAACATGATGGGGAGTTTATGGACTGTGTGTATATATATATATATATATATATTTATATATTTGTTACACACACACACACACACACACACACACAGCCGCTTTGAAGTGGTTTACTGGGGTTATGGGTGTATGACGGAAGCCATCAGCCATAACCCCGGTATTTTTTCTTTTTCAGCTGGCTTTCTCTTGAAGGCTTTCTGAGTGCCACTTGTCTGCGTTTCTCAGGCTTACCTGGTCTCAGAGGCAATATAAGACCGTATGGTCCTTCATCGCCTCTATGACCTTGTAGCACCAAAGTGATGTCATGATACTTCTGGACCAGGGTGGAAATAAATAATTTTTTTTTTAAAGCAAAAGTTTAAAAAAAAAAAAAAAAGGGAGAGAATTTGAGTCTTTTGACCCCAGATTTTCATAGAGAGGACCCATCATCCTTATGTCTATTACAAGGGATGTTTACATTCCTTATAATAGGAATAAAAGTGATCAAAAGATTTTTTTTTATTTTTTTTTATACAAAATGCTCCTGGATGTCAAATAAAATGGAAGCGGGGACAGCCTTGGTTATCCCATTTCTGCTGTAATACTATAAAAACTCCTGGACAGGTAACAGAAAGTTATTATTATTTTATTATGTTGAATAATAATAATAAGATGCAGCCACTGCACTCTACGCACTCACTTGTCGTTTTATGTCTGTCTACATCAGAATTGTAGGCACTGCAGCTGGTAACCAGGTGTGCCTGAGCACTCGCTGTACTTCCCTTCAGCCTTCATTAAATGCATGTACGATATAAGGAATACCAGACAAAACTGATATGTCCCGGCTTGTGGCCTAGGATAACCTCGACTACGTTATTCTAATAATTACTATCTGTACGGAATACGTCTCAAACACCGCTCACCACATGGAGCAAGTCAGTGTAATCTGCCGGGCATTTCAGCTGAATAAGCAGCTTAGGGATTGAAGCAGAGAGCCACGGCAGTGAGATAATAGTGAATGTGAACCAATTACAGCCACAAAGAACGCGCCCAATGTCTCTTCTAGTTCTGCGACAGCCAGGAACGCCGTGACCACGCACATTTCTGCCAAGCAGCAGCACCAAGCACCGACACTTTTTCACATTCTGATTATTTTAATTTTGTTTTATTTATGATGCTCTTTCAACTACTAGTATAACCACATGATCAGAAAGCAAAATAAATGCACCCAATATTTATATACACGTGGGTTCTATTATCTTCAAAATATGTATGGCGTTTGAACTACAGCACTGCGCACAACTCCGGACAGTTGGCTTTTAGCCAAAAAACTACAGCACAGTCTTAATGGCACGTACATACGATCCAAAATCTGACAAAAAAATAAAAAAAAGATTGTGACTCGATCTTACGGTAATTGGATCGTTAGTACAACGCTTTGAGAGCTAATCACAATTCATCCGATATTTTTGGACCGGACAAGCATGATAATTTTCCTCGTACGATACCAGATCGTATGATTTTCGTTTAGTCAGTACAGCTGTTGTCCAAAAATACAAATACACTGCAACACATTACATCACTTCTGATATTTTTTTCTTTTGTACGGGAATTTGTGACTTTAGTAATTTATTCAATTTCTACTTACGACTATTGCGCGGAAAAAGTCGTATGATCTGTCGTACGATATTCAGATCCTGTGTACGGGCCATAAATATGTACAGCACAGTCTAACTGCAGGTCAAACATGTGCAGTACAGAATATATAGCAGAACAAAGTGTAGTGGTAGTATGGGGTATCCAACGTACCGTGTAAGCCCTTGTACACACGGTCGGAAATTCCGAATGAAAAATGTCCGATCGGACCGTGTTGTCGGACAATCCGACCGTGTGTGGGCTCCATCTGACTTTTTCCATCGGAATGTCCGACAAAGTTTGAGAGCAGGATATAAAATTTTCCAACAACAGGATCCGATCGGACAAAGTGCCACGCATGCTCAGATCAAATTACGAAACCAAATCTATTGGCTACTAGCCTGAACATAGTCCCGTTGTAATGAACGAACGTCATCACGTTCCAAACGATCGGATTTTCCGACAACTTTGTCCGACCGTGTGTATGCAACACCAGTTTCGGAAAAAAATCTGACAGATTTTGGCTTAGACTAAAGATCGCGATTCTCGTGGCGTATCATCATTCACAATATACAAAAAAATTGGGCTAACTTTACGGTTTAGTTTTTTTTTCTTTTTTATTCATTGAAGTGTCATTTTTCGCCCAAAAAAATGCATTTGAAAGACCGTTACGCAAAAAAAAGTGACAGAAAATATTGCAACAACCGCCATTTTATTCTCTAAGGTCTCTGAAAAAAAATAATAATAATTAGATAGAGAAAATTTATATAGAGAGAGAGAAATGTAAAATGATACAGAGATATATATTTTTTTTCATATATTCATATTCTTCTAAGCAATTTTCTAGCAGAAAATTCAGATTTTAACTTGTAAGCAACAAGTGTCAGAAAAAGGTTTGGTCTTTGGTTGTAAACCCTCCCGCAAAAAAACACCCTGCAAGCTAAAGGCATAATGAGCTAGTATGCATGCATAGCATACTAGCTCATTATGAATTATTTACCCGGGAACGAAGCCACCGCAGCCATCCTCGTCTCCCCCTCCGGCCAGCGACATCCATCCCAGAGGTTACTTCCAGGTATTGTGGCTCTGGCACTGCGATTGGCCGGAGCCGCAATGACGTCACTCCCATGCATGCGCGGGAGCTGCCGGGAACAACTGAATTGCACATTACACCACATTACAACTGAATTGCACATTACAACTGAAGCAACGGAAAATACGTGCCATTGCTTCAGTTGGCTTAAGTGTGCATGACGTCGGCACAAGCAAATACAGGTTTAGGAGATATCCAGTGCAGCTACAGGTAAGCCTAATTATAGGCTTGCTTGTAGTTTAAAGTGGCTGTAAAGGGTTTACAACCACTAAGTGGTTAAAATGACCTCATTTACAGACCAAAGTTCATCCCTTAGATCTAAAAGAAATAAAAAAAATAAAAATAAAATGATACTTTGTTTATACTTATCTCCCAGCACTGACAATGTTGATAAACATTTGCCTGCTTTTTTTCTCTTTTTTGGACAGCTCTGAGTAGAGAATGTCTCTGCACTTACATGAACGAATCGTGTAAATGCTGCATAGAAATCATGAGGGGGGTTGAATCAAGATTGGGATTTTTTTTTTAACGATTAATCGTGCAGCTCTGTGTGTAGAGTGGGACAGTAGTATGACAAATCCAGTAATGAGTACAGAACAGTATGTACAGTAGAGTGATGTGAAATACAAAGTGGTGTGCAGTATAGAATGTAGCTAAAATCCCTATGGCACAATGGGAATAGTACTGCAGCCAAGCTAACTCAAGAGGAAACCACCTACAGGTCCCCAGGCATAGCTGCAGTTTATGAACAGAAGTGAGGACATTAGATTTACAAGGTCATTTTCTCAGAAAATCACTAATTTAAATAAAAAATAAAGAAAAAAATCAAACAATAATAAAAAATAAAAATAAAAAAAAGGGCACATGTAACATGTGTATAGGGACAGGAAGTATGAATTACAACTAGCCTGGAGTTTGGCTTTAAGACAAGCTCTGCTGATTTTTTTTTTCATCCTATACTCAGATTGAAATGCACAAGTATAATACAGGTTTACTTTAAGAAAATTACAGGTGGTAAGTGACAGAGTATTAGTGAACCATATAATTTACTTCACTATCAATCTGCTGCTCTCCTTTAGTGCTCACTATTCGAGGCAATAAATCCCCAATGTCAGTGTTTGCTGTTAAAATAACCAGCGTTGTAATGAGATACAGAACATTTGTACATATTTGCCAACAACTTATTAGCTAAACGGATACCCACGTGCGTTAGACTCAGCCTTAGATTACAAATAATTACCCAGTCAAAACAAATTGCGCATTTCCTGACTGGCCTAGAGCTACTAAAGGGCATAGAGCTACTAAAGACGTTTGGGATTTTTTTAATTTTTCTTTTTGATATAAAGTAAAACGTTTTTTGTTGTGCATGTCCCCATTGAGGCATCCTACCTTACTTGTCCCCTATTGTCCATTGCTGGAAAATTCAAAATGTTACAGTGGTGACTGAAGAGCAGAACATTCGATATGGACACTTCTTGTGACAACTATCAAGGATGGGATTTCCTCCTACATCCTGGATATTTTTGCATAGTTTGCATAGGATACGAGGTCAAAGAGAATCTCCACGTGGGCAAAACAAATGGCAATAAAAAAATAAAGTCTAAAACCTGTCCCAGCTCTATAGTCAAAACTGAAAAAAAAAAAAGAAAGAAAAAAAAAGAAAGAAAAAAGTTATGGAGTTCTATAAATTCTAAGCCTACTGCATAGAATTTATAGTGAAAGCCTGCCGTTTTGTTTTATCACGATTCCCACCATGGAAAATCTCTATTGGGAAGGTTTGTCTCTTGTCTTGCATTATGAATGAACATTGCAAAACCATCATGTATACAATGGACATACAAGCATCTATAGAATACACAAAAATGGCAGCCAAAGATGTTACTACAGAAATGTGAAAGGGCCCTTAGAGAGGCTCAGTCTCTTCAAAGCTTTCACTTTGGGGAGCCTTCAGCCTTGGGGCGCCCCTTGGTACTCAAAGAAAAAAAAATGGAAGCATCTGTCTGCACCGTAAAAGTATACCTAAAAGGCAAAAACTTTTTTTTAGTTTTGGATAGCGGGCAGAGGGATAAGAACGCCTGTCAAATTGTTATTGCTATCTCAGCCACCGTTAGGGGCATTCACCCCCTTCATTGTCCTGTTTACGATTATCATTGAAAGTGAGAGTAAATGAAAATTCTCAAATTTTGGGGTTGTCCCCAGAAAAGAAAGAAAAAAAAAAAAGGGGGGGGGGGAATCGTCCAATGGGAACACTACTTCTGGTGAAGTTTGGGTAGCGAAGAGATTCCCTTTATTTGCATGGATTTCTTCTCACTTCCTGTTGGGCTATGGGACAGGTAGTAGAGCTGCACAATTAATCCTTAAAAAAACGTGATCTCGATTCAGCCCCCCTCACGATCTCTATTGCAGTTTCCCGATTCTTTCATGTAACAAGTGTAGAGACTTCTTTGCTCACTCAGCTGTCAAAAAAATAAATAAAAAAACGGGCAATCCACCACGTTGACAACATTGTCCATGCAAGTAGATAACTAGAACATTTTAACTCTTCCTTCTTAGATCAAAAGGGATACACTTCTGTGTGTAAATGCAGAAAGTCTAACCACTTAAAGTCTAAACCTTTTTTCTGACACTTGTTTCTTACAAAGTTAAAATCAGTACATTTTGCTAGAAAATTACTTGGAACCCCAAAACATTATATATGTATATATATTTTTTAGCAGAGACCCTACGGAATAAAATGGCGATTGTTGCAATATTTTATTTGCACAGTGGCCTTGCAAACTGAATTTTTGGGGAAAAAATACACTTGCATTAATTAAGAAAATAATAATAAAAAAATAAAAATAAAAAAAAGTGTAAGGCCCCTTTCACACATGCGGACAGTATGTCCGTATTTCATCCATCCATTTGCGGATGAAATATGGACATAGATGCATCCCTATGGGATATCGGGTGTCAGACACCCGATATCGTCCGTCTCCGCTATGGTCTGATTCTGCAGAAGGAGGAAAATCCCATTTTTCTATCCGTCTGCAGAGCGGATTGGATGAACACGGACCGCCATAGAGAGCGGACATCTGATAGGGTGGTCCCTGCACAGTGTGCAGGGACCGCCCTGTCATCCGCCGGCTCAGCGGGGATAAACACAGTGATCCCCGCTGAGCAAAAGGTTTATCATGGGGTGGATCATTATGGATGATACAGGGCCTAAAGCTAGCTCAAATTTTTTCTTCAATGTGAAAGATGTTACGCCACGAGAATCGTGATCCATCTTCTAAGCAAAAAAAAAAAAAAAAAACGTGATTCTCAAATTTAGCCCTCATGCAGCTCTAACAGATAGTGAAGGGAAATATCCAAAATGGGACACAGTTGGCAGAAAAAAAAAAAAAAAAATCTGACAGGTGTTCCAACCCTCCCTTACTCTCCAAAATGGAAAAAAAGTTTTGCCTATAGTTCTAACTTTAAGCAGAATTAAAAATCAGAAAAAAAAAATAAAAAATCATGTAAAATAAATATATCACTGACAGGTCTTTATGACAAAGGAAGCCAGATCTGTCTCTCGTCATCAATGCAGTGTAAACGCACACTGAGCCGTGCATGCTCAGCTCACATTTACAATACTGTCATGATGATGAGACTCTGGTGTGCATGAGCGAAAGTGATGACATCACAGCCTGGTCATTCAAGTGGCTGAACAGGATGGAACCCAGAAAGACGACAGATAAGTTCCAGGGACCAACAGGAATGCTGCCAGTAAAGAAAAAAAAAAAAAAAAAAAAAGAAGGACTCCCTGAAGCCGCACATCCATGTTGTCCCTATACTGGGTGTATAAATGGCAACCTCAGCCTGGCCTCCAACCAGGCCATACCCCCAATGTATTTCGCTCCGCCCCTCAGAGCTTAGTCAAGGGAATTCCCATGACTATGTCCTGAAGGGCGGAGCAAAACAAGTTGGGGCGTGGCCTGGCTGAGAATGCCATTCATCCACCCAGTATAGGGACAACACGGATGTGCAGCTTCAGGGAATCCTTTTCTTTACTGCCAGTGATTAGAGGTGCTGGGACAAGCTCCCTCCCATGACAGCACTCCCAGTGGTGGATGCTTGAGACCCATACCATGTTGCAGTGAGCTCGAGTGGCACACAAAACAGTCCAGGGTACCAGCAGGAATACTGACAGAGGAGAGCTGGAGGGCATTGTTTGACAGATTGGTCTGTCAATGTGCCAACATGTGATACCCAGCATATCATGGCATAAACCACCTAACAAAAAAAATAAAACCACACATAAAAAAAATAAATAAAAAAAAGTGGAGTTTAATTCCACTTTAAACACATGCACCCACTATCTGCACTGTATAAACTGGGTATGTAGCATCAGCTACATACAGTATTAAGCGTTGTGTTCTGGCAGCGGCACAGACACTTCCCCACCCTGCTCCTGGAACAAAATCAAGTTGAGCGGAGCATGGCTCAACCATTTATAGGTAACCTTGTATTTTATGAACGAATACAAGTCTTTCTCTGAATGAGGAGATTGGCTGAGGTGGATAGGCAGGTGGGTAGGCAATCAGAGAAAGCCTTGTATTCATTCACAACACCTTTGAATGGATGACCTGTGCTCGGCCTGACTTCATAAGTCCACGTTCCTCTTCCAGAACACAGTATTTTATATATTTTTATACAGTGCGACTATAGGTTAGTAAAGGAAATAGTTTATTTGGGGCAACTTGGCCAAAATGAACTATATAAAAAGTCACAGCAAAAATGGAGTTGGGCTTTAAGATACTTGTACACAGCTCACATTTTGGCCAATTACAGCTGATACCAGCCAAAATTTGATCTGTGATTGGCCCTGTCAGCACCACCTGGCTCCACAAAAGTTGATTTAAAATGAACTTGGCTGGGCAGAAAATTATTGGTCTAACCAAGTTACGTTTTGGATGTTCAGGCAGCCGGGGATGCCATGGTTGCCTAAAACACAACAGCCAGCAGTGGAGATTCCCCCATCCATGCTGTTAAGATGGATGAGGGAAGCCCTGTGGGCTGAATAAGGTAAATTTGCACGTGTATGGCTAGTCTTAGCTCAGCCTAAGTGAGAAAACTCTAAGGACGAGTTTACATGAGGAACTGATAAGAGACTCTGCCGATTCACATGCCTGAGTGAGTAAGAATCACAAGGATGTTTTTTCAGCCAACAATTTAAAAAAAAATAAAGTAGAGCTAAAGCTCAGGGAACAA
>NW_027507764.1:451945739-452135739 GCF_037356315.1 Lithobates pipiens | reverse complement strand
AGAAGAGGAATTGCCTTGGACCCCATAAAATACACGAACAATAACAATAGCTGATAAGCAGAAAAAGTCGGGCAGATCACACATCACCGATATAGATAGATAGATAGATAGATAGATAGATAGATAGATAGATAATGTACTCTACTTATCCGAGTAATACAACTTCATTTTTTGTTATACAAATTAAAAAGGGCAACACAAAGCTAGTGTGATATTTGACAGAGTTTTCAAAAAACTTGCATGAATATCTGGTTTGATGGATGCAGTAGCAATTCTTAACGAATTCTTAAGGAGCTCAGATATTTTGGTTGTAATTTTGCCCTTTGTGTGCTTCAACCTAGAAAATATTTGCTCACAGATATAGGTGTTGGCAAAAACCGATGACATGAATAAAGGCGTGATTGTGAAGAGTGGGATATTTTTCTTTGGAAAGATAAAACAACTTAGAAAAGTCCAGTAAAGAAACACTGAAAATTTTCTTTGGCTACGTGTTCACTACATGTAAAACGCATTTTAAACAACACCCACCCCCCAAAATAAAAACTAAAAAAACAAAAACACATTTTTAAGCACTTTCCGCCCATCCTATAGCAGAATGACGGCCGGGAAGTGGTTCTATTATCCTGACTGGGCGTCATATGATGTCTAGCAGGATAACGTGCCGTCGTGTGCCCGTGGAGGCGCACAGCGATCAGACTGACACGCCACATCTCCGATCATGGTAAGAAGCCTCTGACACGTGACCAGCTGTGACCAAAACACAGGTAATCATTGCGCGAACCAAGAAGTGCCGGTAAATGGCATTCCTCAATTTGCGCTGACAGGGAGAGCCGATCAGCTGCTCATATGATAACCAGCACATTTGATTATCAGCACAGCCCCATCAGATGTGCCACAACAGCTGCCAAAAAGGTGCCCATCAACTGCCAGTCAGTGCCCCCTCAGGATTACTTGTCAGTGCCCAATAAAGTGCCAGTGCCAATTAGTGCCCACCACAGTGCCAATCAGTGCCCTACAGTAACACCTGTCAAAACATCAGTGCTGCCCATGAGTGCCACCTGTCAGTGCCAATAAGTAGCACCTATCAGTGCCCATCGATTCTACATATCAGTGCTTCCTCATCAGTGCCTGTCAGTGAAGGAGAAAAACAACAATTTTTTTTTTTTAGTTTGTTTAGAAAAAAAATAAAAACCTTAGTGGTGATCAAATACCACCAAAAGAAAGCTATTTGTGGGAAGAAAATAAGGCTACTTTCAAACCGAGGCGCTTTACAGGCCCTACAGTGCTAAAAATGGCGCCTGTAAAGAGCCTCTCTTGTGTCTCCAGTGTGAAAGTCTGAGGGCTTTCACACTTAAGCGGTGCGCTTGCAGGATGTTCAAATAAGTCATGCAAGCAGCATCTTTGCAGCGCTGTAGGAGTGGTGTATACACGGCTCCTAAAGGGCCCCTGCCCATTGAAAACAATGGGGCAGTGCCGCTGCAGTGGCTCTTTGCTGGCGGTTTTAACCCCTTTTTTTGCTACTAGCAGGGGTTAAAACGACACAAAAAATAGTGCCGCTTTCACTGCCAGCACCCGCCTGCCCCAGTGTGAAAGTAGCCTAAAAATTTAGCTTGAGTACAGTGTTGCATGACTGCGCAATTGTCAAATTGCGACAGTGCTGAAAGCTGAAAATTGTCCTGGGCAGGAAGGGGCAAAAATGCCCAGTATTGAAGTGTTTAAATAGGTTTATGATTTTGTGTTGGGTTGGCATTCATAGCAGTCTTCGGCCGCAGTTTGGACACCCCTAGTTTATTTTAGAGTAAAACAGTTTGTGATTACTAGTAGGATCAACAGGTGAAAACTAAACAAAATAAAACCTGCATTACAATAGCAAATCCCTGAATTTATAGCATGTGAAAGAGGGCAAGCTGATATTAAGGGGGTGGTGGTTCATTTTTTGGGCTTGCATACAATTGTAAGACCCCTTTCACACTGGGGCCGTGGCCGCGCTAAAGCAACACTCACTTTACCTCTGTTTAAGCGGCACTTTTCGGCCTCTAGCCGGACGCTTTTAATCCTAAAGAAGGGGTTAAAAACTCCCATGTTGTGGTGCTTCCGAAGCCCTGGCCATTCATTCCCAATAGGTAAGGCATTTTAGGAGTGCTAAATACAGCGCTCCCAGCCCAGCCCACCCCAAAGATGCTGCTTGCAGGACTTTTGGGAACGTCCCGCAAGCACACCGCTCGAGTGTGAAAAGTTAAAAGAATAAGAGGCAGTTTTCAGGCGCTTAGCAGGGGCAATTTCCAGCACTAAAGCGCCTGAAAACCACCCCAGTGTGAAAGGGGTCTAACAAACTTTTACTATTGTTTAAAAACATAGCAACATTTTTATATATTTTGTTTTGCTTAGGACATGGTCTCCCGACAGATAAACACAAATCAAATCTTGGCTGTCTCCTGAGGAAGTGGGTGCTGTCCCACGAAACGCGTAGAGACTATAGCTCAAAGAATGCACCAATTTAAGTGCTCTTGCTATAATATATACATACACACACACACACACACACATACACGCATAAACTATCAGGAGTATATGTATGTTCTGATAGGTCTTTATCATGACATATATCGAATGTGTAAAAAATAAAAAAAAATAAAAAAAACACAAAATAAATGATTAAATAACACATCTTTCTAAAAGAATGCTTATAAAAACCCAGAAAAATGGATGTTGCTTAAGACCTCATTAACACTTAAGCCTTTTGACTTGAAGCTCCAAACGCTCAACAAGGCAAAATCCCATTCATTTCAATAGCCCCTGTTCACATTTGAGTGTGAATGAGCTACTTTTCAGGCAGATTATTAGCCAAGGCTTATGACATCATGCACAGCTCTCTTTCGTGAGAGTTTGCCAGGAAGGGAAGAGGGATCAGTCAGAAGAGGGCCAATGAGAGCTGCAGAGCTGGAGGTGTGTGTGTAAATCTAGGAAGTGAACAAGCAGCAGCTTCAGATGACCACAATTTAAATGGATGCAGCCAGACATAGTGGAGGGAGATTTCTGCAGTATATTTGGAAAGTACACAATCACAGTATAAATAAAATATGCAAAGTTGTTGGAGGGAAGCTTCAGAATGGCAAAGATGTTTTATTACAAAATTATTCGAGCAGACCGCAGTTCCTCTTTAAAAAAAAAACGCCTATAATATTTGCAAATCTGCTAAAAAAAAAAAAACTCAAAAATGCATGAAAATGTCCGAAAATGTGAATGTAGCCTAAAGAAAGTTCAAGTTTTATTTTCTTGCTAAAGCTACAGTAAAATACATTGCATACAAAAATTAGCTTGTAAAGGTCAGGTTTTGCTATCCTTCGCTCTCCTGTTTGGTTTTGTTTTTGCTAAGAAAATAAGCCAAATTATATACTGCTAATGCTCATGTGAACTGTCAACCCTCATGGGACCCTTTCTTGCCATTTGTTTGACATCTTCAAGATGGGAGAAGTCCGTTTGTCCAATCATTGTCTTATGCAGCTGTGGAGATTATCCCTGGCCACACATAAATCCCATAATGCTTTTTTCCACCACTTTAATTTTGGGCCCTCCGCTAACACATGATGATCATGTTCATCTCCCCAAAATATCTATATTAAAGTTCCTTTACCGCTGCAACTTCACTTTTTAAATGTTAACCTGTTAAAAAAAAAAAAAAAAAAAAAAAACTGTTCAACCCAATTCTGTATATACAGCATCTCACAAAAATGAGTATATCCCTCACAATTTTGTAAATATTGTATCTTTTAATGTGACAACACTGAAGAAATGGCACTTTGCTACAATGTAAAGTAGTGAGTGTACAGCTTGTATAACAGTGTAAATGTGTCGCCTCAAAATAACAGCCATTAATGTCTAAACTACTGGCAACAAAAGTGAGTACACCCCTAAGTGAAAATTTCCAAATTGGGCCCAATTAGCCATTTTCCCTCCCCTGGTGTCATCTGAGTCATTAGGGTTACAAAGTCTCAGATGTGAATGGTGAGCAGGTGCGTTAAATTTGGCATCATAGCCCCCCCCCCCCCCTCTCATACTGGTCACTGGAAGTTCAACATGGCACCTCATGGCAAAGAGCTGAGGATCTGAAAAAATAAAAAATAAAAAAAGGAAGAATTGTCGCTCTACATAAAGATGGCCTAGGCTATAAGAAGATCGCCAAGACCCTGAAACTGGGTCTGAAGCACAGTGGCAAAGACCATACATCAGTTTAACAGGACAGGTTCCACTCAGAACAGGCCTCACCATGGTCAACCAAAGAAATTGAGTGCACGTGCTCAGCTTCATATCCAGAGGTTGTCTCTGGGAAATAGACGTACGAGTTCTGCAGCAATGCTGGTAGAGGTTGAAGGGGTGGGGGGCCAGCCTGTCAGGGCTCAGACCATACTCCGCACACTGCATCAAATTGGTTTGCATTGCTGTTGTCCCAGAAGGAAGCCTCTTCTAAAGACGATGCGCAAGAAAGCCCGCAAACAGTTTGCGGAAGACAAGCAAACTAAGGACATGGATTGCTGGAATCAGGTCTTGTGGTCTGAGGAGACCAAGATAAAAAAATGTTTTTGGTTCAGATGGTGTCAAGCACGTGTGGCGGCAACCAGGTGAGGAGTAAGAACACAATTGTGTCTTGCCTACAGTCAAGCATGGTGCTGGGAGTGCCATGGTCTGGGGCTGCATGACTGCTGCTGGCACCGGGGAGCGTTCATTATGGAAACCGTGAATGCCAAAATGTACTGTAAAAAACTGAAGCAGAGCATGATTCCTCCCTTCGAAGACTGGGCCGAAGGGCAGTATTCCAACAGAATGACCCCAAAACATACCTTTAAGAAGACCACTGCCTTGCTAAAGAAGCAGAGGGTAAGACCTAAACCCTATTGAGCATCTGTGGAGCATCCTCAAAATGGAGGGTGGAGGAACCCAAGGTCTCTAACATCCACCAGATCCGTGATATCAGAGGACAAGTAGAGGACTCCAGTGGCAACCTATGACGGTCCGGTGAAATTCATGCCCAAGAGGGTTAAGGCAGTCCTGGATAATAATGGTGGCCACACAAAATAATGATGCCTTGGGCCCAATTTGGACCTTTTCACTTAGGGGAGTACTCACTTTTTTTACCAGCGGTTTAGACATTAATGGCTGTGTGTTGCATTATTTTGAGGGGACAACAAATTTATACTGTTATACAAGCTGTACACTCACTACTTTACATTGTAGCAAAGTGTCATTTCTTCAGTGTTCTTACATGAAAAGATTCAATAAAATATTTACAAAAATGTGAGGGGTGTACTCACTTTTGTGAGATAATGTAATCGACAGCAAAAGTCAACACAAATCTCAACCTGCAGCTCCCACGAAAGTGCTGCAACTAAAGCCTGTAACACAAGTTTTTGTTCATTCAACCCGGCGGTAAGCCTCTGCAGCAGGCCGCTGGGTGGCTTTGTTTTAAGGCAAGTCCTTCATAATGTGTTAGTATGCAATGCATACTAGCTCATTATACCTTTGCCTTGCAGGGGGAAACTTTCTTGCCCCAAAAGTTTGCTACTGCTCTAAGGGTCTTTTCACATGGGTGGTCCACTCGCTCCACTAATCCCCGCCCGCCGAGCAGGCGGATGACAGGTACGTCTCCGCACAGTGAGCGGAGACGGACCTGTCAGAGTCCCGCTCTCCTCTATGGGGAGATCGGATGAAACCAGACCACCTGTTTTCATCCGATCCAATCAACGGATGGAAAATAGTGTCACCATCCGTCTTCATGTCACACACTGGATCAGAGCGGACATGTCACCGCTGACATCCGCTGTTCCATAGGCGTGAATGGAGTGTCCGATCAGGTCCGCCTGAAAAATTGACAGGCGGACCTAACGGAAAGCCCCTGTGAAAGGGGCCTAAGGCTTGCCATACACGACTAGAATGCTCTCAATAAATACGCAGTCTGAATGCGCGAAAAGCAATCGATTCCCCTATCCTGGCTAAAGCGTGAATCAAGGAATCTTCACTGCCAGATATCATATTTAGACAGCTGCAACAACCGTGGCTTCCTCAATACTTGAACAGTGACGGCATCCAATTGGTTCTAAATCAGCTGGCAAATTTTCCATTAAGCCCCTCTTAATTTTATATAATAATAATAATAATAATAATAATAATAGAGGATTTATATAGCGCCAACAGCTTGTGCAGTGCTTTACAACATGAGGGCAGACAGTACAGTTACAATACAATACAGGAGGAATCAGAGTTTACAATATATTGAATTATGATGAACCTTGTGGTTCTTACATCGCCACCCATGGACCAAATTTGAGTGGTTAAAGAAATTGGCTGAAGTTCCAACCAGCTTTTCTCATAGTAGTGAATAGGCATGTTCCGTGCTGCCCCATCCCATAGCGCAAAGCCTGGCGTCTCAGCGATCTGAGCACTGCCACAACTGGCTGACAATGTCCAAAAGCCATGAGGGGCATCACCCAATTCAGCTATATAGTCTACTGAATTGCATGAACATTTCATATATACGGGTATGATAACAATACAACCAGCGCCAAGCAGATGGACTCCCATTTGATAGTGAACAGATAGCTATGAAATCAAGCACTGGTTTTCTTCTCAAATCACTATTACAATGTATTTTATATGTTTCCTTTCTTGTATGTTTGTAAATGCAAATGTTTTTTAGTTTGGTGGAGAAGTCTTAAAACCCCCATCAAATTGTCTTTTGCCATCTGCTTTCAGCCGGGCAGACTTCCCTTCACTTTGTGTAAGGGAGACTAAACAAGCGAGAGGAAATCTCACAAAGTGAAGGACCTTATCTTAGACAGCAGTCACTAGAACATTTGTCCCCAATGAAAGATCTCCCATCACCCACTTACGCTCAAGACAACTGGAAAAAGGAGAATTCCATCCTACGTTCGACCTCGGTGACAATGGTCACCGACTCAAACTGAATGATATCCCCAGTGGGGACACAAGGTGTAATAAAAAAACACTTGACAAAGGGTCTATCCCTTCTCTACTTCGAAAAGTTTTACCTTTACGTACACTTTAATAACCTAACCTCTCCAAATGTGTTATTTAAATACAAATATGGATTTTGCAGAAGATCAGCTGTACTGATATGAGTAATAGAGTAGGCGTGCTATAGCAGCACTCATGGATGACAACTTTGATTATTCATGCCATTGTGTAAAAGGAGTGAAATTCCATGTAACAGCGTCGTGCCATCCGCCTCTGCTCAGCACAGACAGCCTTTCAACTGCCACCGGTCCTAAAAATCTATTGTGCTTCAACAGATCAGACCGTTATACAAAGATGTCAGCAAAGGATTCCAAATGCTCAGAGGCAGAGGTGTGAAATTGTTGTTAGGTCTTACGCACTGCACAATTAATGTACTGCACTGAAAACAAAAAGGTGGTAGGACACCTCAGGTATTGGCGTCTACCTCAGGTATTGGCGTCTACCTCACCACCATGATGGCTACCAGCTGACAGAGTGGAACAAATCTCCTTGGAACATTACAAAAGTGAGAGCATTTCATACATATGCCGAGTAGTATGATGTGAAGATCTATTTTTATTATTACCATCACTTTTTTTTACTGCAATGTTGTAACTAGTGAAAATCAATAGAACCCAAAAATACAGCCGTTTGCATTTCAAGAATCCACCCCTTCCATATTTTCGCACTTTGAACTTGAAATTAAAGATTTAATTGGATTTTTTACATTTATTTATACAATATCTTAATGAACAAGGATTTTAGTGTGACAAAAGAAAAAAAAAAAAAAAACCTACACACATTTTTTGGGATTCTCCAAGTAATAAGCAGCGTTTTGATCCTGCAGAGTTACCACTGGCCTCCTAACTATTTGGGGTGACATTTAGGCCATGTATCGAATGTACACTATATTGCCAAAAGTACTGGGACACCGTCTTTTACACGCACATGAAATGGCATCCCAGTCTTAGTTCCGCCACCCAAAACTCGCTCATCCATGTCTTTATGGACCTTGCTTTGTGCACTGGTGTGCAGTCTTGTTGGAACAGGAAGGGGCCATCCCCAAACTGTTCACACAAAGTTGGGGGCATGAAATTGTCCAAAATGTCTTGGTATGCCGACGCCTTAAGAGTTCCCTTCACTGAAACGAAAGGGACCAAGCCCAACCTCTGAAAAAACAACCCCACACTATAATCCCCCCTTCACCAAATGATTTGGACCAGTGCACAAAGCAAGGTCCAGCAAGACGTGGAGGAGCAAGCTTGGGGTGGAGAAACTTGAAAGGCCTGACCTCAACCCGACAGAACACCTTTGGGATGAATTAAAGCGAAGACTGCAAGCCAGGCCTTCTCGTCCAACATCAGTGGCTTGATCTCACAAATGCGCTTCTGAAAGAATAGTCAAATATTCCCATAGACACATTCCAAAATCTTGTAGATCGCCTTCCCAGAAGAGTTGAAGAGGTTATAGCTGCAAGGGGTGGGCCAACTCAATATTGAACCCTACGATGCCGTTCAAGTGCGTGTAAAGGCAGGTGTCCCAATACTTTTGGCAATAAACTGTATTAGTGGTCCCTATAAAAAAAAAAAGTCTACATGTGGACATTTGCATATTACCAATGACAGGTTAAATTCATCTAGAGTTTGGATGATGATGTACCAACTGTACAAGGTATGTACATAAGTTACACATCAGATCATTTTGGGAGTATCTTGGGTTTTAGTAGGTACACCTTTGTTTTTAAGATGTGCCTACGTGTCTCTATGGTCTGTGTAATAACATTTATAATTTTATACAGTCAGTCATAAGAGTCATCTATTTTCCTTTTTCATTATTGGATTTTATAAATGCATAAATCAGAATTTACGTGGAATCCCTATAACAGTAGATACTTTTATAGAAGTTGTGTCTGGTTGATGATGCCTCCATTGCTGCAGAAGTTCACCTTACTCTAATAACAAACACAGCTTGCAAAAAGCACATGTTGCAGAAAGTCTGCTTGTCAGCTATATTACATTTGCTACTCAAGCAACTTCTGTCAATTTCATCATCGCACATGGGTCAACGTTCTACAGCAGGGGTCTCTGGACTTTTAACAAAAATAAATAAAAGGAGAATTTACTATCCTTCAGACTTTAGAGGGGCTGAACTGTGGCAAGTGGAAATGGAAAAAAAAACAAAAAAAAAACAAAAACAACAACATTACATAACATCTGTCAGTGGGAGGAACCTGTGCCCCATCACCCTTGGCGTCAGTGGGAGGAACCTGTGCCCCATCACCCTTGGCATCAGTGGGAGGAACCTGTGCCCCATCACCCTTGGCATCAGTGGGAGGAACCTGTGCCCCATCACCCTTGGCGTCAGTGGGAGGAACCTGTGCCCCATCACCCTTGGCGTCAGTGGGAGGAACCTGTGCCCCATCACCCTTGGCGTCAGTGGGAGGAACCTGTGCCCCATCACCCTTGGCGTCAGTGGGAGGAACCTGTGCCCCATCACCCTTGGCGTCAGTGGGAGGAACCGTGCCCCATCATTCACCACACAAGAAAATTAGGATAGAGAGAGAAAAAAAAAGGGAAAAGAAGAACAAAGAGTGGTACATCCCAAAATGTACCATAAATGGGTTTTAATACTGTAGAAGTGGAAGGCACTAAATGTCTGTGTGCAAATTATTGGTCTTGCCGTGGGTGCTGACAACCCATGCTACGAAAATAATTTTACTGTTAGGGGTGTGCACAACTTGGGAAATTTTTATCAAGGGGTCACAGGCACTAGAAAGTTGAGAACCACTGCCCTAGATGATGCCAGAACCAAAAGATTGTGCCTTTCTTACATGGAGTAAAGCAGATTAAAGCATTGTCAGCAGGGAACTGTGACATATCCAAGGTAAAATTATATTATATTATATATATTATAATGGGCACCGCATGCGCCGTAGACAGCGGCGTGCTGGCGCACTGAGCGTGGCATCCTCGATAACGAAGATGCCGCGTGTGTCGGCTCCCGGGTGCATGAGCGGGAGTGACGTCATCGCGGCTTCGCCGAATGACAGCGGCGGAGCTGCGAGACCCACCGAGAAGATGGATGCGACGGACTACAGGGGACTGCGGTGACATCGCTGGCTCCTGTGTCAGATAAGTGACACATAATGGGCTACTATGCGATGCATAGTAGTCAATTATGCTTTGCCTTTGCAGGGAATGAAAGAGGAAGTAAACTCATCAGGGTTTACTTCCTCTTTAATGCATAATCCTACAATTGATCTGTTGCTATTAAGATACTCAAGGCCATCACATACATGCACTTTGGTTGCCCTTCCACTTTACAGTGAATTAATATTTTTCAAGTGTGGGGAAATTTCTCTTGAGACCTTCCCCTTGGTTAGGCAAAGCAAGCAGGAATGGACAAGGGTTTTAAAACTTCAAAATATGAGAAAAAAAAAGCTAAACTCCAGCCAAACAAAATAAGTATACAAACCGTCCCCCATCAAAAAGGAGTTAAGGTAAGACACATAATCTTGTGAGTGTTCCATCTCTGCCAAGCTAAAATAACTACATGGCATAATAATGGTGCCAACACTTCAATGGTAAGACAACTACTAAGGATTGAAACTTCACATTTCTACATGTACTACATTTGTGATACAATTACACACTTCATCAACCATATTTTCACCATCTAAAAACATAATTAAAAATTTCTATCCAAGGATTATTTTCCCTTTAACGAGTATAGAGCAAAATGCAGTAGGCGTATAATAATCCAAAGTAATATTGGTGTAACCACAAAGAGCGTATTTATGTCATTTTACAAACCATTGCTTTCTGTAGTTCAGTCTCCAAAAAAAAAAAAAAAAAAAAAAAAAAAAAAAAATGCAAATTTTTGATTGATTGATAAAGCTGAATATTTCTATCATTTCCTGAAAAAAAAAAAAAAAATATATATAATAATTTTTACTCACAAAAGCTGAAGCCCCTTCTAAGATCTCTGCAATCCTAGTCCAGTTCCGTTGCTCCACCGGGGATGTGCCTTCACACACAAATCAGCAAAGATCTGGAGCCAAAACACAATGGCCAAATGGCAAAACTTTATTGTTCAGCACAAGCACAGACACTCCACCCAGGATCCTCCTTCTCACGTTCCGCCCCCCTACTGGGGCTTAATCATACAGCTTTATGATTAAGGCCTAGTAGGGTGCAAAACATGTGAGAGGAAGGATCCTGGGTAGAATGTCTGTCTGTGCTGAACAATAAAGTTGACTGTACCCTTTGGCAGCTGTGTGTGGCTCCAGAGTTTTGCTGAAAAACAACTTAATGATTACTAGAGAAGATACCCGAGACAACAATGCATTTGTCCACATCTGGTACTTATTGCTAGCCTCTCATCACTATTCGGAGTCACAACAGTTTACAGATTTACTTAAATGAGTTACTCACTTACTAAAGTTATGACACAACATACCAATGTGAAAACAATCTCAACAATGAAATGTCCAGCCAATCCTCTGCGCCACGTCATACATGCCTGGTTAGTGGCTGACTGGGAGCCAGCAAAAACCAAAATCACATACTGGAGTCATTATGACAACTAAACATTCCTGCTGTGCAGAAGAGAGGAACAGTAAACTAGAGAACTGCAAAGCTTTTCTTAGAGGAGGAAAAAGAGAAATAGATTTTAGCTCAGTTTCTGCAGCTCAGAAAAGAGGAAACTTAAAGTGGTTCTAAGGTCTCAAGGTTTTTACCATAATGAATTCTATGCATGAAGATAAAAACAAAAACACCTCTGTGTAGCAAACCCCCCTAATACTTACTTGAGCCCCATCCCGTGATGTGCACGAGATCCCCGGCTCTCCCTCCTCATTTGCCGAGACAGCAGCAGGAGCCGTCAATCACAGCTTGTGAGCCAATGAGGAGAGAGAGGGCTGAACCACGGCTGTGTGTGTGAAGGAACACGCAAAGCCGTGGCTCAGGGGAAAGCCTGCTTGGGTACCCCCATTGCAATCTGTTTGCTCTGGGGGGGGGGGGGGGGGGAGACACTTGGCAAGAGGGAGGGGCCAGGAGTGCAGGCAAAGGACCCTAAAAGAGGAAGATCGGGGGTTGATCTGTGCAAAACCACTGCACAGTGCAGGGAAGTATGACATGTTTGTTATTTTTAAAATAATTTTAAAAAGCCATAATTAATCACTTTAAGATCGTAAATCCAAAACGTATCTCTAAGAAAACACACACCCGAATCCCAACTCTATGGCTAATGTGCATGCATCTCTCAAGTCACCATGTGCCAGTAGTTTAATGCTTAAGCTTAGCAAAAAAAAAAATAATCATACCAACTGTAGGTTATGGTATGGTCCTTGTGCTGATGTGTCCCTTGTGATTCTTCTTCCAGTAGAAATCTTCCTCTGTCCTACCCACCCCCACTATTGAGATCTGCCAGTCTGGCTAGGGGTTAAAGAGGTAATAAACCCAAAGCCAAAAATGTATATTGTAGCGTACCAATCATTATATGAAGTGGCTGCATTTGTTTTCTTTTTTTTTTACCCTCAGTTTTCACCCGGTGATCTGCCCAATAACCTAACCCCTGTATTATGGTGTATCTGAATGAAGGAGAAAAAGACAACTTTGTACAGCAGTCTGAGGGGAGGGAAGCGTTAGATGCTAAATTTGCACCAAGTCTTCCTTGCCTCTGAAGCCAGCCAATGAAATCGCTACGTCGAGTCAATTTAGCGGCAGTCGCAAAGCATTGTGACAGTATGCGAACATTGCCCTCTGCTGCATAATGCAACAAGGGGGGGGGGGGGCGGTTGTCGGGTGGCAAAAACACAGCTCAACCATGCCATATTTCTTCCTCCCCAACCGCAAGTCTAAAACAAGCTCTAAGTATATCAAAGTTTGCTAGTATGTCTAACAAATTGAATCCAAAACGCCAGCTAATACTTTATAAGCAGTTGCAAACTTTTTTTCATCCTTTTGGGATAACCATTTTACATAAACAAATGCTGATCATTGTAAACACCCCTGTCAGTGCTAAATGATTTGTCTCATCCCTGCAACTGCTACAACTGCAGGACAGCTTGTTCTTTTGAAAAAAAATAAAAAAATAAAAATAAAAAACAGACTTGCTGGCAGGATCACCAGGTAAAAATAGAAAGAACGCTTAAAAAAAGAAAAAACAAACACATACAGCCATCACATCCAAGAACCATTAAGCTGCAATATAATAAAAAAGGTTTGCTTTTGGATTTAATAACACTTTAGTAAAGCTAAAGGGCTGATGGGAGATATCATCAAGAAGGCTCGCCTATGCCCGCCCTTTTCTGCCATTCATAGAAGCCATAGTACAAGTTCTATTGATTAACCTGTAGCTATAAGAGGGCGGAGCTATCATCTGCCTATCCCCCACTCATAGAATGACAGATCTGGAAGGAATAGGTGGGGATAGTTGAGCTCACTTGATGACAATTCCTGACGGCCATTAAGTTGTATTAAAAGGGTAACTCCACTTTTGTGGAAAAACAAAAACAATAATAGGAAGGAGGGAGTAATACAGAGGAAGACTCGCGCCTGGTACACACGATGAGATGATCATCCGTTTTTATTTAAATTTTTTTGCATGCTACTTTCATATCAAAAATGAAGCGTTTAAATTCTTCTACGAGAGAATTAAAATGTGTTTTTGTAGTGTACATGTATTGCAACGAAAACTGTACTGTTTTTAACACGAAAATCGTACGATCTGGTATTGTACAATAAAAAAAAAAAATTTGTGCTTGTCCCATCGGATAGTTTTGCATGAATTGTCGTGATCAGCTCTCAAAACCTGTGTACCAACAATTAAATCATCGTATGATCGCTGCAAAAGCGGTATATTTCAGACGCTTTTCTGATCATGTACGGGCAGCAAAAGGGTGGGCCAACTCAATATTGAACCCTACAGACTAAGACTGGGATGCCACTAAAGTTCATGTGCGTGTTAAGCCTCATACACACGATTGGACTTTGTACAAACTTTCCCGTAGACTTTCGTACAAAGGGCTTTGGCCGTAAATTTGTATTGCATACACACGATCTGACTTTTTAGGCAACAAACGTAGTGACATTTCAACGTACTGATGACACTTCAAAAGAGGACGTTCAATTACTCCGGCACCACCCTTTGGTCAACTTCTGTATTGTGGTCTGATCTTTTGCATTGGTTCTGAGCATACGCCTTTGTACTTTGTACAAAAGTCCAATGGGTTTGTGTACACACGATCGGACTTTGCTCCATTGGACTGATGTTGTCAAAAAGTTTGTCCGTTCGGACAGCCAACAAAAGTCAGATGAAAAACTAAAAAGTCTGTCCGATGGAGCGTACACACGGTCAGATGTTGCCTTAGAAAACAGCTAATTTGATTGTTTGTTGTCAAAAAGTCCGATCGTGGGCCTTAAAAAGTAGGCATAGATAGATAAAATAGATACATATATGCGTATTTTTATTTTATTATAAATACACAAATAGACATTTCAGTAAAATGATTGATGTCTGAACACTAGTCCAGTGCATGAATGGCCAATGTATTTAGAATAACAGCCCCCCAAAGCATTGGATTTGTCAGCGACAGCACTACATGAGCAGGTTTTTTTTTTTTTTTTAGGAGATTGGAAGTACCAGCCCTTTCGGTAATATGGATAACGTATACTCAGAGCCGATTCAGCTTGAGAGAGGGACGAGACAGGGGTGTCCCCCATCACCCTTGCTTTTTGCTCTGGCAATGGAACCATTAGCAATTGCGATTAGATCAGCGACGGGTATGCATGGGGTTTCAGAGGAAGTCAGGGGAGGATAAGATCGCATTGTATGCAGACGACTTCTTGCTTTTTCTTGGTGACACTGAGTCATCTTTAACTGTGGCAATGAATATAGTTGAGGAATTTGGATGGTTCTCGGGCCTGGTAATAAACTGGGAAAAGTCAGCACTTTTGACTGTTGATCCATTAAGAAGCCCCATACTGTTTAGAACCCCTCAGTTAAAAGTGGTAGAGAGGATGAAGTATTTAGGCATATGGTTAACGAGGGACCCAAACCAATATCAGTAATAATTTAATCCCACTCCTGGTTACATTCAAGTGTAAAAGCCATATCTGGAGCCGACTCCCCTTGTCTGTGGCGGGGCGAAGCAATTCGATTAAAATGATCTGGATGCCGCAATTGCTGTATAATTCCCCAGCCTGGATAGGAAAAGAATGATTTTAAAAAAATAAAATAGAACCAATTTGGAAGAAGGGCCAGGCTACAAACGCTGCAGTTACTAACAAATGGGGGGAGCGTGCCTGTCCCACACCCTCTAAATTATTTTTTTAGCGGCCCAGTTGCAGCATTGGGGGGGGGGGGGTGGAATGATGCTACTGGGAGCCCCACATAACACTGTAAGACTCCTTTCACACTGGGGCGTTTTTCAGACGTTTTTCAAGCGCTTTAGCGTTAAAAAAAGCGCCTGTAAAGCGCTTGAAAGAAGCCTCATCTGCAGTCCCAATGTGAAAACTTAAACTAGCAGCGCTTTACCAGCATTTTTTGAGCGTTAATGGGGCTCTTTTAACCCCTGCTAGTGGCCAAATAAAGGGTTAAAAGTGCCCACAAAATGCTGCTGCCAGTAGCGTTTTTTCATGCGTTTTTCGGGCGTTTTACAAGCGCTTCCCATTGATTTCAATGGGAAGGGCCGTTTTAGGAGCGTTGTATTCACCGCTCCAAAAGCGCTGCAAAGAAGCTGCTTGCAGGACTTTTTTTTTGCCTCAGTCTGAAAGCACTCGGGCTTTTACATTGGGATTGCAGTTGCAGCTTCTTTCAGGCGCTTTTTTAACGCTAAAGCGCCTGAAAAACGCCCCAGTGTGAAAGGGATCTTGGTGTGAAAGCACTCGGGGTTTTACATTGGGATTGCAGTTGCAGCTTCTTTCAGGCACTTTTTTTAAACGCTAAAGCGCATGAAAAACACCCCAGTGTGAAAAGGGGTCTAATAGAAGCATTGGAAGCAGATTATTTTCCCCTTAGAAGCCCTAAATTAAAGATGGCTATAAAAGTATGGCAGTTGGTTAAGACAGTAATGGGGTATAAGAGGGTAACAGAATACGCCCCCCTCTGGAATAACAAACATCTGCAAGAATTGTTGCCCATGGGGGAAGGAAGAGCAATGAATGGGCAAAGCAGGGTATAGGCCGATTGGCCTAATTGTATGAGGGTAACAGTTTGAAAACATTTTCAAAATTAAGGAGAGAGTATGGGGGGGGGGGGGGGTGGATGGGTGTAACAGGAGGCCGTTTAGAAGTTAAGATAAAATTATTGTTCTGTGATAATATGTCTGTGTAAAAATTTGAAATGTACGCTTTGTATTTGAGAAAATAAAGAATATTTAAAATGATAATGGGGTATTATTTAGCCTACCCTCCCAGTACGACTAGAGCGACCAGAGACATGTTATCACACCGATTATCTCCCACAACCCTGCCACTCACGCGGTGTTGCCATGACAATACTATTAGCTCATCAATTTATGTGACTGTGCTGGGAGATAATATTCAAATCATTTGTAAATGTAAGAAGTTTTAAGTCATTTGTGAATGCAAAGTACTGTTAGTACCCCACAACTTTACAATTATTCTAAATTGCCATTTATTTGGATTTGTCATGCATCTTACTCAAGTCACCTTTTTATTCAGCTGGGATCAGAAACTAAAAAAATAACTAGTTTAGTTTAAAGTCTAGCTCCAAACAAGCAAAGTTCACTAAATAATTCTGCAGAGGAAAAAGCTGGGACATGAGAAAGAAGAAAAAGAAGAAAGAAAGAAGAAAGAAAGAAGAAAGAAAGAAGGAAGAAAGAAGAAAGGAAGGAGAAAGAAGGAAGAAGAGAAAAAAGGAAGGAGAAAGAAAAAGAAAGAAAGGACACAGATTTCAGGGGCATTAACCAGGTATGGTATATCCTGTATATAGTTATAAAGTTCAAATCCATTTCATAATAATAATAAAAAAAAAAAAAAAAAAAGAAGAAGAAGTGTGTATATATATTTCATTAAATCATTTATATTTATTTTCTCCACCTAATTACAAGACAAAAAATAATAAATCACAAAAGAAAAAAAAAAAAAAAAAATCACCTAAATAAAAATGCACAATAAAATGCTTTCTGTAAAATGTTCCCATGTCTGACATTCCTAATAATGGACAAATGGGATCCTGCAGATGGACCCCAAGGGGCATGACAAATTAACCAAGAGGTACACAGACTGCCAACGGACTATGTGGCACAGCATGAAAATGCAAGTTCGGCATCTTTCCACTGAGTTTATGCCAAGTGTTCAATCACAAGAAAGCAGAAAGTTTGAAAACACGCATAGTGGAGTTGGAAATGGTCCAGAACAAGATTTTCCACCGAAGGTCTTTTATAAACTACATAATAAAAATACCCTACTGAATTCTGGTGTATTGAGTTGCTGAAAAAAGTAAATTAGAATGCATAGCCAGGTGACAATAGCTGAAGAACCCAAGTGGTCGATGTTCCTGATGTAGAACGGATTTCCTCGATATATATACAGAAGGATGCTAAAACCATAGAAGTTTATTATCTGCACAGCCAAGACTATTCTAAAATCAGAGTCGACCCTACAAGGATAATTTAGAGAAAAGTAGGCCAGCATTAAAACCTAAGCCCAAACAAAAACTTTTTTTTTTAAATTTCAAATAGACTTGGGAGGAGCGGATATTTCTGTGTGGTTTCTTTTGCTTTCCCAGAGTCCGTTAGGGAGATTTTACCTTCTTAGCTTTGTAGTGGCAGTAAAATAAATGAGTGGGGGTGTGGAGGGCAAGCGGTCAATGGGATAGAAATATGAATATGATCGCATCACTTGCCATTCGCTTGAAGCTAACCCTTAGGCCTCATGCACATGGGCACTTACTAGCTTTTCTGTGCCGAGGCAAAAAAAAAAAAAAAAGTGAGCCACAAGTGCCACATACAGCTGCCAATGCACGTAGATGGTTGTAATCGGCAGTGCTCTAGCAAACATTAACGGCATTTACCCGTGTAGGAGTGTACACGCTTCTCTTGAACATGCCACTTTTGCATTGGGGGGGGTGGAAATTGCTATACATGTACAACGCTGGTAACCGCCCATGCAAACGTCATCAGCGCTTACCTGTGCACAGTAGTGTAGAGCAATTCAGTTGCACTAACAGCTGTATGTGAAAAATCTTTGTTAAATCCCCTAGTGGACCCAGTGCATGTAGTACACCGTCCTATTGACATTCTATGCAAGGTTAAACAAAATAAAAAATAAACTATTATTCCGTCAGTGCTGTGTCGTTGTTCCTCCCTGTATGAATCCCAATTTTTGGTAGTTCTTATGGGGGGCTCTCTCTCTAGGCTGATGGTTTGTTTACTATTATGAATGAGCAATCAGCACTGCAGTGGTGTGTAGGGTAGGCTATAGATCATGCAATTTTGTTCCCTGCAACCACGAGTTGCAGGGGAAGAAAAAAAAATAATAATTGTCTAGGATTCCCTTATCAACACAGTTAGTGTTGATGGGAGAATCCCACCCCAGAGCTATTGTGTTCTGATGCGGGGGGGGCGCAGAGAGCTGTTGTCCCTGCCGGGAAAACACAATTATTGTTAGCAGCTATAACCGCATGCTAGAAATCTGAAATGCCATTTGTACTGATGGATTGACTTGGGTACAATCAGCCTGCCCATAGATGGATCGAATCTCTACCGGACCCTGCTGAACTGGCCAAGATTCGAACCAACTATGGCCGGCATAACAGAGCTGTCAACTGCTAGTAAACATACACAGCACTCCCAGATCTATCACACATCCCTAAAGCAGGCCATACATTATGCAATTTTCTTTCCTTTCACCACTGGTTGAAGTGCATATTAGCCGTGATTATGTACATTGCTCTATGCACACTACAAATCCTATAGACCATATAGGGAATGAGCAAGAGAGGGTGGCTACATTTCTTCAATACAGTGGCACCATGGAGAACTAATGCAGCCACCCTCTAACAGGAAGTCAGATCACCGTATGAAGCAAAAAAAAATAAAAAAAAATAATAATTTTTATAAAAATATTTGAAGACAGAGCAATAGAAGCCTTAAACCCAAAAGCAAACATTATATTGCACCTAACACATTCTTAGATATGACGGCTGCATTTGTTTTCTTTGTTAGCCTTACTTTCCTTTATTTTCATGAATTTGCAAATCTGTTTTTCAAGTTCTCTTCCAGATCCATTTGTTTACAGGGATGGGACAAAACCATTTAACACTGGCTGGGGGTGCTCAGATTTTAATCCCAAAAGAAAAAATAAATTGTATTATAAAGTATGAGATTGAGTTTGGCTTCAAATTTGCTAGTGCATTTAAATCTGCTAGTATATTTAACACTCCCCTCTCCCTAGACTGATAATGCTGCTGTCTGCTATGCCCCTGTGCTCATTCATCCCAAGGATAATACAGGAGGTGCGTTACCGGCCAGATCACAAGGTGAAAAAACGAGGGGGGAGGGAAAAATAGAAAACAAATGCTGCCACCATATCTAACGATTGGTAAGCTGCAATACATGACATTTTTGGATTTGGGTTTCAGGGGCTCATGTGTGGACACATTTACTGCATGTATATGGTGTGTTTTGATGATGGAAATTCTTGTCACTGGGTTTTTAAACAGTAGAAAAACATGAATTCTGTTTGAATCATCTCAGTACAATCCTACCTTATGGACGCCTTGTCTTGAATCGGGTTTGGTAGTTCCTGAAGAGGTCTAGTGATGACCCGTATTCCTGCTGACACACAAGGATAAGGGATTAAAACCAGCATTATGCTGGGCAACAGGCTAATCGTCTAAAGGCTACTTATGCTATATACGTGTGATGAGCTATAAAAAATAAATGAACGAAACTTAAAAAAAATAAAAATAAATAAAAAAAATGTATTGCATACGGTTTGTCTACAAAACTATTTTCCAGCACTCAGAAATCGCAGCCTACATTTTAATTTTTGAGCAAACGTTTTCTTTCAAAATATTTGAATTTATTACACAATTTAAAGTGGTTGTAAACCCTTACAAACCACTTTGACCTACAGGTAAGCCTAGATTAAGGCTTACCTGTAGGTCCAAGAAATATCTCCTAAACCTACACGGTTTAGGAGATATTTACAAAAAGACAGCCACCGCTGTCTACGGCGCAGGCGCACTGGGCAGGCCACAGATTGTGGCGATATGCCGCGAGTGTCGGCTCCTGTGCGCATGCGCGGGAGTGACATCATCGCTGCTCTGGCGAATCACAGCAGCGAGACCCAGAAGTCACTCCGGGATACATGGCAGCGGAGGACCGCTTCGGGGGCTTCATTCTCAGGTAAGTTATTCATAATGAGCTAGTATGCTATGCATACTAGCTCATTATGCCTTTGCCTTGCAGGTTCCTTTTTTTATTTATTTTTTTCAACTGCCTTTACTTCCTCTTTAAGGGCAACAGCAAAAACTAAAAGTGGTATTAACCGCTTCCTGACCAACCGCCGCAGTTATATTGATGCGTGAGGAGACTGATGGAGTGAATTGAAGGGTAGAGAGAAATAGATTTGGGTGTTGTCAGCATAGAGATGATATTGAAAGCCATGGGAGGCTATCTGCTCACCCAGGGAGGAGGTGTAGATTCTAGAACAGTAAAGGGCCAAGAACTGGACCTTGGGGGACCTGGGCAGAGAAGGAAGAGGAGATGAGGAAGTAGAATTGAAAGTAAGTAAGTGACACCGAGGCGCCATGCACACTGGCTTAAACGTTGCTTCTACAGTTTTTTTCTCTTGTTTTGTGTTCTGCCTGTAGAAGCTACTTAATGTTATAGAAGAAAGAAAGAAGGAAGGAAGGAGGTGAGGGAGGAAAGAAAGAAGGAAGGAAGGAGGTGAGGGAGGAAAGAAAGAAGGAAGGAAGGAGGTGAGGGAGGAAAGAAAGAAGGAAGGAAGGAGGTGAGGGAGAAGAGAAGAAGGAAGGAAGGAGGTGAGGGAGGGAAGGAGGAAGGAGGTGAGGGAGGGAAGGAGGAAGGAAGGAAGGAAGGAAGGAAGGAGGTGAGGGAGGGAAGGAGGAAGGAAGGAAGGAAGGAAGGAAGGAAGGAAGGAAAGAAGGAAGGAAGGAGGGGAGGGAGGAAAGAAGGAAGGAAGGAAGGAAGGAGGGGGAGGGAGGAAAGAAGGAAGGAAGGAAGGAAGGAGGGGAGGGAGGAAGGAAGGAAGGAAGGAAGGAGGGGAGGGAGGAAGGAAGGAAGGAAGGAAGGAGGGGAGGGAGGAAGGAAGGAAGGAAGGAAGGAAGGAAGGAGGGGAGGAAGGGAGGAAGGGAGGAAGGAAGGAAGGAAGGAAGGAAGGAAGGAAGGAAGGAAGGAAGGAAGGAAGGAAGGAAGGAAAGAAGGAAGGAAGGAGGGGAGGGAGGAAAGAAGGAAGGAAGGAAGGAGGGGAGGGAGGAAAGAAGGAAGGAAGGAAGGAAGGAGGGGAGGAAAGAAAGGAAGGAAGGAAGGAAGGAGGGGAGAAAGAAGGAAGGAAGGAAGGAAGGAGGGGAGGAAAGAAGGAAGGAAGGAAGGAAGGAGGGAGGAAAGAAGGAAGGAAGGAAGGAAGGAAGGAGGGGAGGAAAGAAGGAAGGAAGGAAAGAAGGAAGGAGGGGAGGGAGGAAAGAAGGAAGGAGGGGAGGGAGGAAAGAAGGAAGGAAGGAGGGGAGGGAGGAAGGAAGGAAGGAAGGAGGGGAGGGAGGAAGGAAGGAAGGAAGGAAGGAAGGAAGGAGGGAGGGAGGAAAGAAGGAAGGAAGGAAGGAGGGAGGAAAGAAGGAAGGAAGGAGGGGAGGGAGGAAAGAAGGAAGGAAGGAAGGAAGGAAGGAAGGAAGGAAAGAAGGAAGGAAAGAAGGAAGGAAGGAGGGGAGGGAGGAAAGAAGGAAGGAAGGAAGGAAGGAAGGAAGGAGGGGAGGGAGGAAAGAAGGAAGGAAGGAGGGGAGGGAGGAAAGAAGGAAGGAAGGAAAGAAAGAAGGAAGGGAGGGGAGGGAGGAAAGAAAGAAGGAAGGAAGGAAGGAAGGAAGGAAGGAAGGAAGGAAGGAAGGAAGGAGGGGAGGGAGGAAAGAAGGAAGGAAGGAAAGAAAGAAGGAAGGGAGGGGAGGGAGGAAAGAAAGAAGGAAGGAGGGGAGGGAAGGAAAGAAAGAAGGAAGGAGGGGAGGGAAGGAAGGAAGGAAGGAAGGAAGGAGGGGAGGGAGGAAGGAAGGAGGGGAAGGAAGGAAGGAAGGAAGGAAGGAAGGAAGGATGGAAGGAGGAAGGAAGGAAGGAAGGAAGGAAGGAAGGAAGGAAGGAAGGAAGGAAGGGAGGAGGAAAGAAAGAAGAGAAGAAGAGGAGGAGGAGGAAAGAAGAAGGGGAGGAAGAGAAGGGAGGAAGAGAAGGGAGGAAGAAGGAGGTCAACCCGTATGAAAGGCAGCCGAAAGGTCCAGAAGTAGGAGTACAGAATAGTGTCCATTGTTTTTTTCCATTAGTAAATAGTATGCGAGTTTTAGGAGAGCAGTTTTTGTGGGGTGTTGAGGGCAAAATCCAGACTGAAGGGGATCAAGAAGGTTTTCCTTAATGAGGTGGTCCTTCATTTGGTTGTACTGTAGACCAGGCATTCACACACTGCTCTCTATATCAATACACCGTACCCAGGACCCCATGGTACCCTAAAACGTACATTACGTACTTCATCTTTTGGGTTGAATAACAATAATAGTATCATGCAATCCAGAGGACAGAAGACATCTTGCACAGAGAAGAAGTACTGTATGAGGACAATTAGGAAAATATGAGTAGGGCAGCCAGAAGGGTTTATTTTCTTTTACTTCTTGGAGACCAGAATATAAATTGAATGGATTTATTTATGTGTGTTTGAGTACTGTTGAGAGATGCTATTATTTTTCTTTAGGATTATTGGCTGGGAGGTGTTGCACTTTAGTGCAGGTTTACGGATTTAATTTGCCAATATAAAAATAAATTGGTCTGGAGTTAATGTTTAAGAACAATGGTGCAACTGCAAGATTCTCAAGTATTTCTTACAACCCGACATCAAATAACTGCAGATGTCTGAAGCATAAAAGTATTGGATGGCTTTATTGGGCTTTTCAAAAAAGGAGAAAAAAAAAAAAAAAAGTAGATGTTCCCTCCTATAAAATATAACAGACATAATAGCTACTTTCCCAGTTACCTCATTTGTTTCTCTTCCAACAAAGTGTTCATCAGTTTTCCAGGCCTACATGAAAGAGATTATACACAAACATCTTACTCTCGGGATGATAAATTATAGTGCAGTAATCGTGCTCTGCTCTCATACACTGAAAGACAACACCATCCAGGCCTACAATTACTCTCCTCTAATTATATACTCTGGCATCATACTGCCAACAGAAAAAAAAAATAAAAAATTCTCAACTTGCTTTATCAAGACTTGGCAAAGCATACTACTAATTGCAGAATTTTATTTGGCTTAAGGAGCATGCATGCCACGTGATGGATACAACCCGCAAACACAGAGCCAAGTGTCAAGTTTTCAATAAACACACGCACGGAAACTGAAATTAAGTCACGGCTTCACTTCTGACACGAGGAACAGAACGTTACATCACTCCATCCAGACAGCCAGACAGCCAGACAGCCAGTATCATGTAAGACGTCGTACTGCGACTCAATCTCACAAATCAAAAGTTCAATTTGCTGCTTAGTCTTCAAAACAAATAATCACAATTGTATTCAAAAAGTCATCATTTGCATCCAAACTGCAAACTTTTATTTTTTTTATTTTACACATGAATTTTTTATTTATTTTTTTAAATGAAAACCACTCTGGAACTACAACGCATTTGGGTTCTTACATTAGCTGTTCTTTCAGTGAAAATCTGAGGTCGAATGAGACATTGACAAAATTCTGCAGACTGTCTAGTGACAAAAAAAAAAAAAAAAAAAAAAAAGGCTCCTCTCCCACTGAAAAAGAAACTGGTAATCTGTTACACACTACAGACAATTTTTTAGGTTTTGGATTGAGTGGGTAAGGCTCCATGCACACTAGCATTTTTTTAAGCTCCTAGAAGCCAGAGTTATCCTATGTGTCCATGCACACTACTTTAGGCTAGTAGAGTTTTTTTGAGCTCTCGTTTCCCCCTTTTCTTAAAGGAACTGCAAAAACACTAACACTCGTAAAATGCTACTAAAAAAGCTATTACCAGCATTTATTAGCTTTTTAAAAAATAAAAATAAAACACACCACACACACCACGCTAGTGTGCATGGAGCCTAAAAGATATTTTTTTTTCCAATTTTTTTTTCCCCTTTCCGTCATCTCATCAGTGAGATTTTCTCATACACTCCATTTCTATGACAGCAGTACAAAAAAGTAAGGGGGGGGGGGGGGGTAAAAATTGTGCTTTTCTGTCATGGTGACAACCAGATAGCAATATCAACAGAAGTCTCCACCACTCTACTAAAAACATCATGTTTTCTCTGACAGACGTTAGGAGGCAAAATGTATCATTGAGGGGGACACAGGCGACTATAAAAACCTGACACAGGCTCTAACCCTTCCTGCCCTATCCATAACCAAACATGTTTTGACTGATGTTTATAAGAGGAGATCTTTTTTTTTCTTTTCCCCTATAGGGCTAAAGACCATTCAGGTTGCGAAATGGAAAGAACTATAAGACCCCTTTCACACTGGGGCGTTTTTCAGGCGCTTTAGCAAGTTTTTCAGGCGCCTGTAAAGCACTTGAAAGAAGCCTCATCTGCAATTCCAATGTGAAAGCTCAAGTGCTTTAAGGTCCCTTTCACACTGGGGCAGAAACGGCATTGGCGGTAAAGCGGCGCTATTTTTAGCGGGGCGGTTTTAACCCCCACTAGCAGCCGAAAAAGGGTTAAAACCGCCCCCACAAAGTGTCGCTGCAGCGGTGCTTTGCCGGCGGTATACCTGTGCTGCCCCATTTCATTGGGTTTAGGAGCGGTGAATACACCGCTCCAAAGATGCGGCTAGCAGGACTTTTTTCACCGTCCTGCCAGTGCACCTCTCCCGTGTGAAAGCCCTCCGGCTTTCACACTGGAGTGAAAGGGGCTGTTTTTTTTCCAGGCGCTGTCATAACCCCAGTATCCTCTTCTTTGGCTGGCGGTCCACTTTCTGATAAGTGGTCTCTGCAGCGGATTCGCTGCAGGGCCCTCTCCCGCCACTGATGATCACCTTCATCAGCGGCAGGAGAGGGCCCTCCTGCCTCTTGCCAGAGCCGGCGGTGCCGGCCATCGGATTTTGTCCCTTGCTGGGTATGGAGATGAGTGAGGGGGGAAGATGGCCCCCACACGTCTCCATACCATTGCAGGGTGGAAGCAATGTCAAGACGTCACTTCCGCCCATATTTTATTTTATTTTTTTTAATTGCACTTTAGTGTAAATAAATATGAGATCTGGTCTCTCATCCCAGATCTCATAAAAAAAAAAAAAAAAAGTGTCAAAATAAATGTATGAATGTATGTATTTTTTTTTTTACGCGCCCCACCCTGCCGAGCTCGCGTGCAGAAGTGAACACATATGTGAGTAGCGCCCGCATATGAAACGTGTTCAAACCACACATGTGATGTATCGCCCCGATTGGTAGAGCGAGAGCAATAATTCTGGGCCTAGACCTCTAACTCAAAACATGCAACCTGTAGACCTTTTTTTTTTTTAAACGTCGCCAATGGAGATTTCGAAGGGTAAAGGCTTGTCGCCATTCCACGAGCAAGCGCAATTTTGAAGCGTGCCATGTTGGGTATCAATTTACTCAATGTAACATTATCTTATTATATATAATGTTTGGGGGCTCCAAGTAATTTTCTACAAAAAAAAAAAAAAAAAAGTTTTTAACTTGTAAACAAATTTCAAAAAGAGGCTTAGTGCTTAAATGGTGTTCTTTTGCGATGTAGCCGATCCACTAGGTTGGATCGCAGGGGTGGGTGGGGGGGGGCGGAGCCGATCCACTAGGTTGGATCGCCGGGGGCGGAGCCGATCCACTAGGTTGGATCGCCGGGGGCGTGTAGAGCCGATCCACTGGGTTGGATCTTGGTGGCTGACCATTACTGGTTTCTCCTAAATAAGCTGGTGCTAGGAACATCTGCCGAGTGGTCCCCCTGCGTCTTACAGAAATATAAACCGTCATGTTCAGCTGATGCAAAGAGCTTGGCATAAAAGATCTTTTTCAAGGTCAGGATGTTCCTCCACATCTGACTACCATGTAACTAATGAATGTTCCTTTATTCTTTTAGTCAGCAGGAAACCTCGGCATGTACATAATAAGAACACTTGAGCACTTATGCTGCTCATCTATTTGCCAAAACCCAGCTCTAAACAGGTGGGGTCCACACCAATGTCTGGGAGAAATATCCTGCCGGCTGCAGTTTTCCATTAAGGTAACATGCTCCTTCACAACATGAACTTAAAAATAAAAAAATAAAATAAAGAAGAGGGAAGAAAGATGGAAAAACACAAATAAGCATTAATACCATCCTCTGTGGCGAGTCGGGATGTGGGTTTCCATCATCAATAGATGCAATTCAAAAAAGTCCACACATTTTTCTAAAAGGACTTTGGTTGGAAATTCCACCCTCTATGGCCAGGTTTAAGCAAGGTTAGCTGTAGTCTGATGTATTACAATGATACAGACCAGCCTAGCATGTGAGATTCTACGTCTTCATCCATATATATCTAATCATTCAAAAATATACAGTACTTCATTTTTTTTTTTTTTTTGCAAAATTGTATCCAATGCATTTTACGTGCTTATTCCCCATAGGTCTTTCATTTTCTGTCATTCTTTAACTCATCTGCCGTAAAGTTAAGTAAAATATTTATTTTTTGATTCACGTTAAAGGGTTAAGCCTTGTAAACACGATCGGATTTTCCAACGGGAATTGTGTGTCAACAGGCTGTTTGCCTACAATCCAACCGTTTGTACGCTCCATCGGACAATTGCTGTAGGATTTTCCATGGACAAATGTTGGATGGCAGGCTTATAAAATTTTCTGTGGAAAAATGGTCTGTTGCCAGATTTTCCGATCGTGCATCAGACAAAAGTCCAAAATTACAAACACGCATGCTCGGAATCAATGCTCACCAAAACACAACATTAGCAGAAGGTGACCAATGGATGGGACTAAAGACCCGAAAAGCCACATAGTTTGTCACTACTTTCGTGTTTGTTGGCCGACAATTGTGTGCAGTTTGTATGCAAGACAAATTCATAGCACACGACCTTCGGACAAAAGTCTGACGCTTTGTCTGCGGAAAATCCGATCGTGTGTACAAGGCTTAAGGCTCTATTCACACTTGGACATGGACATCAAAGTTGCATGTCAAGGCGTTTCCCAATTATAACCATTCATATCTGTGAGACCTAAAGTTGCAGCGACTTCAAAAGTAGTACATGTACAACTTTTATGCAACTTTTGAGGGTTACAATTGAAGTCTATGGCCCTCAAGTTGCATGAAAGTCATACCCGAATGCTATACAACGCAACTTGTGTGCAACACTTATCCATTATAACTTGTTATTGTTCTACACCAAACTTTACCATCAACTACATAAAATACACATGTAATATAAAATCTATGTAATATACAGATACAATAAATGCATTACTATGCAGCTTCAGTTCCTCTGGAACACAGCTGTTTCCTCCTGCATAGAGCACCATGAGATGGATTGTATTAAATATTGTGACAGATGTGCGCCAGATTTTCATCTCTAGATAAGGATCTGCCTATAATAGTATGAAATGATTCTCTAAGATCCCCTGGGAAAAAAATATAAAAAGTCTGAACTATCACCATTAAAATGTAAGTTACTGAGACTGTTGCACAACTGTTTGCCATACTAAATAATAGAGCTGCACAATTCTGGCTAAAATGAGAATCACAAATTTTTTTGCTTAGAAGATAGATCACGATTTATCTCCTGATCCTCACAGCATAACATCTTTCACATAAAAAAAAAAAAAAAAAACACACACACACACACACACACCAGTAAAGTTAGCCCAATATATAATATTATTAATTTTTTTTTTTTTTTTAATAATATTATATATTGAGCTAACTTTACTGTTTTCAATTCATTTACAGTAAGTATTTTTTTCCCCAAAAAGAAATTAAAAAAAAACTGCATTTGAAAGCCCACTGGGCAAATACAGTGCGACATAAAATATTGCAACAATTGACATTTTATTCCCTAGGGTCTCTGCTAAAAAAAAAATTTTATAATTATATATATACACACATACATACATACATACATACACACATACATACATACATATACACACATACATACATATACACACACATACATACATATACACACACATACATACATATACACACACATACATACATATACACACACACATACATACATACATACATACATACATACATACATACACACACACACATACATATATACACACACATATTCCAAGTAATTTTCTAGAAAAAAAATATTGATTTGAACTTAAACAAGTGTCAGAAAAAAGATTTAGACTTCAAGTGGTTAAACTTCCTGCATTTACAGGATTGTTAAAAACTTGGCAGACTGCGCATGCGCGGCGCTGAACGTGATGGCAGCCTAGAGGGATAGCTCCGTCTCAACCGGGACCTGATCAGCGCCCTGGGGGCTTCACATTTCATCATCCGCTTTATCATTCACACCCCCCAGGTCCCCTAAAACACGGTGCATGCCGGCGAGGAAAAAGAAATCCCGCAGCGCGAGCCAGAATACCCTAACTCACTATCTCCTCCGCACAAGGGTCAGCAGCGGTATGGCTCAAGATGGCGCGGATCAGAGCCACGTCGCTTCCTCTCCGTCCCCCACGCCACAAGTTTCCCCAGGCCTCTCCTCGCTGAAGACACCGGCTGGTGAGTACAGCGCTCTTTCTAAAGAAAATCTGGATGCAAGCCTTGAGGCCATGTATAACAGACTAGCATCCAAGTTTCAGTCGGAGCTGCATAAAACCCTCACACACCCTATCACAAGAAATTGCTGCTTTGGGCTGCAGAACGGAGAAACTGGAAAGCAAACACGAAGAACTGGCATTAGCGCATAATGACCTCAGTAGAGAGCATGAGGCCCTAGCGTCAGCGTTTACAGCAATACAGAAGCAAATCGAGGACCTCGATAATAGAAACAGACGCAATAATTTGCGTCTCCGTGGAATACCAGAATCTGAAACGGATCTCATTCCTACTGTTATTCGTCTGTTTAAATCTCTCCTCCTGGACAATGAGTCATCTACTTTTAAATGTGACCATACCCATAGGTCTCTCCGCCCGAAACCCCCAGCAGATAAGCCCCAAGGGATGTGGTTTTGTGCATGAAGGACTTCCTGGTGAAAGAAGAGATTCTGTGTGCAGCCAGAAACAAAAGAATCTTCCTGGATGATAATAAAATCCAAATCTTCCCGGATATCTCTCCTGCTACCCTGGAGAGAAGGACAAACCTTAAGGAGATCACTTCTGCACTTCAATCAGCTAGGATGCGTTACAGATGGGGTTTTCCATTTAAAATAGTGGTCCCCCACAATGGCAGCACCTATTCTGTATCTACACTTCAGGAGGGCCAAGAGCTGCTGGTGAAACTGGGCCTTTTGGATGCTGCTGAAATACACAGACTTCCTTCTACTCCCAGACCAGCTCCTATCTGGCAAACACCACCATCACGGATGGATAGGAGAAGAATCCGATATGGGATCGGAGACCACAATGTTGAAAGCCTGCATCGACTTGACTGTTCTCATATACTTACCCTCGACCCTATGCCTAGAGACTTCCGAGCTGGTATGCTCCCTACTTAACCTGGTTTTCCCGGAGCGGTTCCTTGTTTGGCTTCTGTCTGTTGGAGCCGTTGCACGCTATCCCCCCCCCAGCAGGTTACCACAACTTTTTTTTTCTACAATTGTTTCAGTGTGGAACTGGGTTTGAGACCTAGTTGTCTCTGAATTTTTTCGTTGAGTTTTCAGGTAATTGGACAGTTTCTTTTTTCCCTTTCTGTTACCTGACCCTATTGGTATACGAGTATACTTGGACATTATATGTTTGGGACTCTAGATATGTCCACGGTTTTTGATATTTTTTGGCATACTTTCTTTTCCACTTTTTTTTTTTCTATTTTTCTCAATTTTTTTTCCAGAGACTAGCCTCTGCAGATCCGTCTCAATATTTTCAACTCCAATATGGTTGTCTTTATTATCAATTATGTTTGCAAATTTAGAGTGTCCTTGCATATTTTTTTGGATTGGGTTGATGGCGGTCCCCCTGGATACCTCATTTGGGATCTGTGCTCCTCATCCTATATGTCTCTTTCCTATCCCAGGTTGTGGGACACCTCAGCTGATCTCTCGCTGGTTTGTTCTTTATGGTGATCACCTGTTTGTCCCATACTGTTCAGGGATTTAATCCCCCTAATAAGAGGCGGAAGGCGTTTGATTTTTATAAACAATTAGATGCTAAAATTTTCCTTATTCAAGAAACGCACTTCGCACATAACTCCCACCCTAAATTTTTCCACAGACGCTTCCCTCAAGCATTTTGCTCCCTTTATTCCTCTAAATCTAGGGGTGCCGCCATCTTCCTGCATTCCTCCTTTCCCATGGAGGTAAAACGTATCTATAGAGATGCAGATAGTAGGTATGTTATCATTAAAGGGGTAATATATAATAGGGAATTAACGATTGCTAGTGTGTATGCACTCAATGATGCCCCAGCTACCTTTTTTTTTTTTTTAGTTTTTTGATAAATTATCTTCGTTTCAATCCCCTCCATTTAATTATAGGTGGTGATTTTAATTTGGTTGCAAATGCCACACTTGATCACTTCTCCCACACCCCCAATATCCAGGGCCTTCCCCAAGTCCCTTACCTATGGCCTGACAGAGCTTCAACTCTCTGATGCATGGCGGGCCCACAACATAGGAATCAGGGAATTTACTTTCTATTCCCCATCCCCACTTTTGCATGTAAGTTGAACCGTATCTCATGCCCACCTCATGTTTACAAATTAAACAACAAAAAGAGGGTCTCCTCACATCCCACCCAAAAGAAGTCCTAGATATAAAAAAAAAAAAAAAAAAAAAAAAAAAAAAAAAAAAAAAAAAAACTCTTCCCTATTATCACCTAATGAAGAAATAAATGTCCAAGAAATCAACTCTTGGTTGGATACTGTTCCGCTGCCCACTTTATCTCCGTCGCAGGTTGAACTACTAAATGCCCCTATTCCTACCTCTGAAGTCTTGAACGTAATCAAATCCCTTAAGCAGGGTTCGGCCCCAGGCCCTGATGGGTTTGCAGCAATTATAAAAAATTTGAGCCCTTTTGGCCCCTAGACTTGCCTGCCTCTTTAATTGGGTAATGCAGGGTGGCAGTTTTCCGGAGGAAATGTTGCTGGCAAACATGTCTTTAATTCCCAAACCCGACAAAAAAATCATACTCTCCCACAAAATTACAGACCCATCTCGGTCATGAACAATGACCTCAACATTTTTAGTAGGATTCTAGCAGATAGACTTGCCAATTTCATCCCCTCCCTTATGTCGCCGTTCCAAGCCGGCTTTATCCCCCATAGGTTGATAACAGACAATATTCGGTTGGCCACGGACATTATTCAGGATGCCAACAAAAATTCTCGAAGCCTTCTTTTACTCAGCCTTGATATCCAGAAGGCATTTGATAGTGCAGCTTGGCCCTATCTTACTAAAGTTTTGCAAAGACTGGGGTTTCATGGAGAATTTTTGCACTCTTTTCATACTCTCTATAGAAACCCTATGACGAGAATCAAAATTCCGGGCTGTTGCTCAGAGTTTTTTAGTATAGGGAGGGGGGACTAGGCAGGGGTGTCCTCTATCCCCGAATAATCCCGATTTATCTGGATATACCAAAGGCCCCCTATCCTACAAATTCTGTATGTATGCGGATGATGTTTTAATGTTCCTGACAAACCCTCTACTTTCACTACCTAATTTATTTGCTTCCCTATCTAAAATTTGCTAGAATCTCAGGATTATCCATTCATTTATCTAAATCCTCCGCCTTCCCATAGGAATTCCATCTATAGAACTTTCACATCTTAAGCAGACTTTTCCTTTCCATTGGTCCGACTCCCATCTCTCCTACTTAGGCATAGTTCTTTCCAGACCATTCTAAAAAATGATTTACAGCCAGTTCCCCCCCCCCCCCCCCGGTTGCAAAACTTAAGAAAACCCTGAAGATGTGGTCCAACTTGCATATTTCCTTTATAGGGAGAATAACGGCCCTCAAAATGGTTATTCTTCCCCAGCTCCTATATATATCTTCCGGTCCCTCCCTATCAAAATCTCAAAGTCCTATCTTAATGATTTTCAAGCTTATCTTCATAGATTCATATGGCAGGACAAGCCCTCTAGATTTTCCAGGGACATACTGTATCGCTCCTCCAAATATGGGGGCCTGGGGGTTCCACAGCTCTGGCTGTATTATGTGGCTAGTAGATTCTCACAACAAGCTCAATGGAACATTAGGAACTCTAGGGTTCCATGGGTCCAATTCGAACAGGAATCTATAAGGCCCCTGTTCTTACCAGGTATTATGTGGGCCCCTCCCCTGACTAACCGGACTAAGTCCTACAAAAATCTGATCATCTCGGACGGCTTATGTCTTTGGCACACGTATAAACATAAATACGGTTTAGTTTCTCAGACACATTAAAGGGTGCCTCATACCTGGGGGACCCCAGGTTTATGCTACCCCATAATCACCTGGGGGCTTTCCGTATTTGGATGGAGCTTGGCCTAATTTTTCTGAAAGATTTTCTTGTCGATTCGAAATTTACCACTTTTCAAGAATTGCAAACTAGATTTCAGATCCCTAATACTGAATTCCTTCACTATCTACAAATTCGTCATTTTTTTTGTATCATTACCCTGGTCCTTATTCCCTCCCCCCGACATACTTCGAAGACATTTGCCATACTACACCTACACAAAAAGGGCTGATCTCGGGGCTCTACAAGGTCCTGGAATCAGCAACAGAAAGGGATGGGCTGAGTTATAGATCCAAATGGGAACAGGAATTGGGATTGGAGAGCAGCACCATTGATTGGGATAAGAACTGGCGTAACATGTGCCAATGTTCGAAATCGTTATCGATCAGAGAAACAGCCATTAAGGTGATCACCAGATGGTATTATACACCCCTACGGTTGCATAAGATCTTTCCACAGACACCTTTAAGATGTTTTAGGGGTTGCCCCCATCCAGGCTCTTTCAAACACATTTTTTGGGAGTATGACCGGATCCAACCCATATGGCAACACCTCTTTGATATAATTAATAAGTTGGCCGGCTACAATATAACCATGGAGGCAATTCACTCTTTGTTGTTTCAGTCCCCGCCGGACGCTCCAAGACACCTGAGACGTTTGATCCATTCAATTTGTTTAGCTATGCAATAGTCTATCGCGCTCAATTGGAAATCCCCTTCATTACCACTTTCACAAATTTTGTCACAAGTTGATTTAATGATGCACTCTGAGAAAATCATTCATACTCTACATGACACGGTCCCGGTTTATGAAGCGAAATGGAATGCATGGTCTGTATTTACACTTCTGAATTAACTATGCTAGCCTCTCTCTTTTTTTTTTTTTTTTTTTTAAATTCCTTTCTTTGTGTTTTAGAAACTATCTATTTTTGTTTTATTATTTCTTCTTTTATTTTGGGCAAGGTTGACCTTTGGTTCTGGATGCAAAAGATGCCATAGAAACTAAATGTTTACTTGGTCCATGCAGATTGCTAGGCCAGAAAATACTACTTACTCCTTGATTCAGGTGTTACCACTAGACATTGATGACTGCGTTTACATACTGTACAAGATTATTGCTATGCAACATTGACTTCCCTTTTTTATTTTTCTGCATGGATTTCTTCCAGCATACACATGTTTGTTAGTTACTTTGGTTATTTCTTTTCAATAAAAAAGTTTGAAAACAAAAAAACTTGGCAGACTGCCCTGGATTTTTTCTTTACACACAGAAGTGTATCCCCTTGATCCAAGAAGGAAGAGTTAGTTACAATTTTTCATGTTAAAAACTTGGCTGACTACCTGGATGTTTTCTTTTGGCAGCTGAATGAGCAGATAAGTCTCTCCCCCTTGTTATATGAAACAATATGAAAGAATATGAAAGAATTGGCAAACTCTGCAATAGAGATGTCGGGGGGGGGGGGGGATATTTATTATAGCAAAAAGTACAAAATATTGAGTTGAGTTATCAAAATTGTTGCTTTTTTGGTTTATAGCGCAAAAAATAAAAACCGCATAGTTGATCATTGATTTGATTTGTGGGAAGAAAAGTACGTCAAATTTGTTTGGGTGCAAGTCGCGGGACCCCGCGATTGTCAGTGAAAGCGACGCAGTGCCCCATCACAAAAAAAATGGCCTGGTCATTCAGCAGCCAAATCGTCCGGAGCTGAAGTGGTTAAAGCAAAACTCAGGATAAGAAAATATTATTTAAAACCATTTGTCATGCATATTCTTACTTTAATCTTGGTGCGCTTTGTATATTTCTTCCACATCTGTACAGCAATCCAGCACAATACTATCTCTTGCAGGAGTTTCCACTCATGAAGACCAGTTAATGTTCCTCTCTCCTTGTGCAGGGTGACTAGTCTTGTATCCGCCCCTCCTGTAGTTTTCTTGCAGGCAGCCTGCAGTAGGTGGACCTGCTTGAGTCCCTCCCACAGCTCTCCTCTCTATATAAGCTATGGGCAGCACAATGATGTCACCATTACTTACACCAGGTAACGTATACAGAAGGTGTTCAAAGGCATTTGGTGCACATAAAAAAGGATTGATATCTGTATTTAAAATAACATGTTTATGCATCCTTAAAGATGCATTAAGTCCCCCCAAATGCAGGAGTGTTTCAGATGATTAAGCCTGGGTTTCCACAATTGCAACCTGAAAGTTGCACAATTTTGATGCGACTTGAAGCAATGTCTGTGTATTCTTGAGGTCTATGGACCTCAAGTCACATCAAAGTTGGACCAAAGTAGTACAGGGACTACTCTGAAGCCACGCAGATATGAACAGTACTCATTGGAAATCATGGGGCACGACTTGCCATGCGACTTTGCAGTCCCAGGACAAGTAGCACAAGTGGAAACGGAGCCTTAGGGGTGATTGTATTTTCTAGGCTTTAGGCTTGAGCATTTTTGTTTTAGCCAATGGAAGGCTAGATAGGAGGTGAGGCAAGAAGTTGTGCAAATAAACTGTCCACAGTGCAAACAAGCATTAGGCGGCGGGACACTCAGGTGTGAACAGGTACTGATAAGTAGAAAGTTCCTTTCACATTGCTGCGGTGCGGTTATGTAATTCAACTTTGCATATTCTATGGGACCAAATCGCACTATTGCATCAAAGTAGTACTGGAACCTTTTCCAAAGTTGCGCCGTGCTCAGACGAGAATGGGCACCATTAAATATCAATGCCTTTTCCCTTGTCGCGCAACTTTGTGTGTGTCAAGTCACACTTGCGTGAACCAGCACTAAATGGGAATCTTGATCACTGAAGCACCTCAGGAAACATGCTTCAAGTCGCTTAGGTTTGAATGGGGTCTAATGGTCCATTCACACCAGAAGCGCTGTGGTGCGTTTGTGATCCCCATTCCCAATGCATGGGAGGAAAAAAAGAAAGAAAAAGAAAGAAAAAAAGAAAAAAAGAAAGAAAAAAAGAAAGAAAAAGAAAGAAAAAAAGAAAGAAAAAAAGAAAGAAAAAGAAAGAAAAAAAGAAAGAAAAAAAGAAAGAAAAAGAAAGAAAAAAAGAAAGAAAAAAAGAAAGAAAAAGAAAGAAAAAGAAAGAAAAAGAAAGAAAAAGAAAGAAAAAGAAAGAAAAAGAAAGAAAAAAGAAAGAAAAAAGAAAGAAAAAGAAAGAAAAAGAAAGAAAAAGAAAGAAAAAGAAAGAAAAAGAAAGAAAAAGAAAGAAAAAGAAAGAAAAAGAAAGAAAAAGAAAGAAAAAGAAAGAAAAAGAAAGAAAAAGAAAGAAAAAGAAAGAAAGAAAAAGAAAGAAAGAAAAAGAAAGAAAGAAAAAGAAAGAAAGAAAAAGAAAGAAAGAAAAAGAAAGAAAGAAAAAGAAAGAAAGAAAAAGAAAGAAAGAAAGAAAAAGAAAGAAAGAAAGAAAAAGAAAGAAAGAAAGAAAAAGAAAGAAAGAAAAAGAAAGAAAGAAAAAGAAAGAAAGAAAGAAAGAAAGAAAGAAAGAAAGAAAGAAAGAAAGAAAGAAAGAAAGAAAGAAAGAACATTGCATTGGGTTTGCCCAGCTCTTCAAAAAGGATGGTACGTGCTTTTTTTTTTTCAGTGCAGCGCAAATACAACACATTCATGCAAACATGCATAAAAATATATACATAAAAACGCAGCGTGTGTAAAAAACACAACCAAATGCATTACAAAAACTGCAACGAACGTGTTGTGGTGTAAACGAGCCTTAGGGGTTTTATGAATTAACAACAACAGAAGTGCTGGTCATTGATATCTGACTGAAACTTTAAGGCTGTGTTCCCACTAGTGCGACTGATGCAACTTTGCACTCTCTGGCACTCAAAGCTGCACGAAATTCACATCAAAGTAGTGCACAACCTTTTCAAAGTTGCTGCGACTAAGTCGCATAGATTGGATCAGGTGCCATTGAAATCCATGGGCTGTGACTTGTCATGCAACTTTACATGTCCCAAGTCGCACTAGTGGGAACGGAGCTTAACTAAATTATAATCTTCCACCACCTTCAACATTTCTGCTGATTTACATATCATTGTATTACAGGATGTTGTCAGTTTGCATCTCTATATACACAACAGATAAATGAAGAAAAGATCCATCTAGTTCATACAACCACTTATCCAGTTATTGTTCTCTCTTTACACACAATCAGCCGGTTAGTTATGACCCAGACCAGCCATTCCCAACCAGGGGACTGACTTCCCATCTGATAGCGCCTGCTTAGTTCCGGGGGGCCAACACCATTGGCTGTCCGAGAGGAGGGTGGCATTCCGAGTACCAAAGTAAGCTCAATTTCTCCTATGGACGCCCAATGAATTCATTTTAGAAAGGGTTCCCCTTAACATTGTTTTCAAGGGTTCCCCGGGGCACAAAGGCTGAGAAGGTCTGGCCCAGATAGAAGTGTTCTTTTTGCCTGCTGTGCATGGGTGCCTTTACCTTGGCAGTACAAGCGATGATGTGCAGAAATAAAAAGCCATCATACATCGTCCTTCAGTATTTTACGACTCACTAATCGCAGATTATTTCTGAATGATTGCTATGGAAACAGTAGCGAAGCTTGTGTGCACACATAAAAGGTGGCTTGCTGAGGAATCAGCCATAAGACTTTTTTTTATGTTTGCAGGGCTAGTAAGTGAATGACAGCTAGAGTATGGTTGCTCGAAATAGGCAACGCAATAATGACATACTTAGCGACGAGCTACACAGTGTTCAGAATACAGAACTACATTGCAAGAAATAAGTTACCATCACGCAACGTGAACATTCACATCTTCACGATAGGCAACTGAGGAGAGCTACAGACAGTAAGGCCTAGTTTACAATAGCGGCCGGGGGGGGTAAAAACCAGGCAGTTGAGTTGTGTCCCCCCCTAAACTTGCCCGATACATTAAGCTAAAAAACGTTTAACCATTACCTGTAAAAAATACTAATACAAAGAAAATAGCCAGCACTTCAAAATATAAACTAAATGCAGTGCCAAAAGTTAAACATACTTTAAAATCCATTCAAATACAAGTGGTATTAAGTCGGGAACTTCAATCAAGATGGCAAGTCCTGCTGTTCCTCCTCATCCCCCCTCCTCTATAGGCAATGGTTTTAAAAAAGGTACCCGTACCCACTTCTTCTAGGACTGCCCAGACCAGGGATCTCCGAATTTTCTAAACAAAGGGCCAGTTTACGGTCCTTCAGACTTTAGATGGGGGTCAGACTGCGGCCATCAGGAAGAACAAAAATGTCCCAGCATTAGTAGGAGTGAACACTCCCATCGTTGGGCGTCTTTGGGAGGAACTGCGCCCCATCGTTGGGCATCTTTGGGAGGAACTGCGCCCCATCGGTGTCAGTGAATGAAATAGTGCCCCAAGGGCAGTTTGGAGACCACTGGCCTAGGCAAATCAAAGCAGAAGTTCACAGACCCCCCCCTCTCTCTGCATACTCTTGGGACATGTCACAGGTCCCCAGAGACTGTGGGACCAGTCACGAGGTGTAGCACGGGGCACAGCACAGTAGGCAGCCAGCTGTAAAGTCACAAGCAGTCACTGTCGGCTGCCAGTTATGATGCCGGCACCAGCATCAAAGAGCAGTGAAGAAAGGCGGTCAAAAGAGCACAGCACTGGATCCCTGGACAGGTGAGTTTCCGTTTTAAAAGTCAGCAGCTACAGTTTTTTGTAGCTGCTGACTTTTAAATTTTCACATAAGGGACTGAAGAGCCACTTTAAATATAGGGATTGTATAAAGGTTATATATAAAAATATACAAACAACAGCCTTGTGTGTAAATAAAATATACAAAGGTCTGTGAGTCGAGGAAATGCTTTCGCACTAAACATGGTTGCGTGCCGACGTGATGCTGTGCCATTAACGTGAATGCTGAGGTCACACCATTCTACATTTAGAACAGAAGGTAAAACAAAATAAAAAAAAAATAATATGACCTGTTCTACATACTCCTATTCCCAAATATCTGACTCGCAGTCACCAATCCAGTGATGTCTCAGCTGCAGCACCACTCCCCTCACGTCCGAGCCTCACAGGAGATACTGAGAGCTCTCGCAGTCAGACAGGGGAGGAGGGGCTTAATAGTACTGTGTGTGTCTATGGATGCACAAAGCCCGGCTCCAAAGTGCATGCACACAGATTGCAGAAAACTCCAGAGGAGGGGGGAGGGGTGGTCAAAAAGAAAGTAAGGGACTTCTCTGTGCAATATCGTTGGGTATAACATACAGGGCCGTCTTTAATACTGATTGGACCCTGGGCAAAAAAAACTTTTCTTCTCGGGCCCCCCCCCCCCCCCCACCATGCAGTTTTGCCCTCCACCTGCTCTGAGACATACAATAAATAGCAGCTAGACTCAAAATCAGTTTACTGAATCAGATCAGGCGGCTATTGCAATTGTTTGCTTAGATAACAGTGTATCATTACCACTCACTTGGGGTATATATACACGAAAGGCAAATCCACTTTGCACTGCAAGTGCACTTGGAAGTGTAGTAGCTCTAAATCTAAGGAGTAGATCTGAAATGAATGGAAGCTCTGCTGATTTTATCATCCAATCATGTGCAAGCTAAAATACCATTTTTTATTTTCCTTGCATGTCCCCCTCAGATCTACAGCGACTTTACTTCCAAGTGCACTTCATCAAGTGGATTTTCTTTTAGTAAATAACCCCCACTGACTGGTTGCTAGAGGTTACAGCACACATTACGGCTCACTGATTAGTTACTAGAGGTTACAGCACATGATTTCTGCTTGTCGATTGGTTGCTAGAGATTATTAGATTACACGCCCCCCTGAGGATATGACCTCAGGGGCGTGATATACGTATCAAGTCTGCCGGCCGCCGCTATTTTCATATGAATGGCACCGCTATTTATATATGAAAATCAGTAATTTACATGTAAACACAGGGTCTGCAGGTGAGTCATCTGTACACAACAATAGGGCAGAGCTGGGCAGCATTAGTAGACACAGCACAGGACCAAAACCTCAAGGGAAGAGAGAATTTAAACCAGGATAGTTGGCAAGTGTGAGGCAGCTGCTTTGGGCCCCACAACAATGACAGGGCCCAGGGCAGCTGCCCCTTTTGCCCTTCCTTAAAAACGGCCCTGATAACATCTTTTGTATTTTAATACTCTGAAAAAGTATCCTTTAATATCACTTTACCCAAACAATGCCAGAAAGGGCTGCAAACATGCCACGCCATGATTTATACCCCTGTTATGTTTGGCAGGCATTACAAATGCTGAATATGAACCATTCAGGCCAATCAGGTAAAAAATGATCTTCACCAGCACACCTTGGCATAGGGATAATCTTGTCCTTTATTCACATAAAGCCACAGGCAACACAGACGGAGGTTTTGGGTCCTCACGGGATTCTTTTTTTCAAGGTAGACTCAGCCTGTGATGTCCGCGGCTTAAGGTGAGTAAAAGAAAAAAAAAAGTTATCTCTACGCCGAGGTGTGCTTGTGAAGATCCTTATCTTATTATTGTATGGTGGTGCGACCCACCAATTCTCTACACAAATTGTAGTCTCCAAAAAGGAGTGCAACAGACAACTTCCCCATTCAAACAAATGAGGCTACAACACAATGCTTGTGGTTGCAGCACAGTGATGTGGAATCGTGACGCTAGGAGACGTAATGCCTCCTAGCCTCCTGTCAAACACTCCCTGAAAAGCGAACCACATCAGATCACTCTTCAGAGGGCAACACAAATGTAAATGAGTCCTAATAAAATTCCAGCAAGGTGGACAGAACTCTAACGAAAAGCTTTCATGATTGACAATTTCCATAAGGTCAAGAAGCACAAAATAAAAGGGGTCTCCACTACAAATCAATACATACAGAGCCAGTTCACACCTTGTCAAGGTTATAAATAATAAAACTTGCTGCCAAATTACCAATGTTATACTACAATGCAAAACTTGCCCTTGAGAAACCTTCTGATAACATGTTTCCATGTGACAAAGGTCGTCTCCTCTAGACTTTCTATATTAAGTGTATTTATAGCAGATCCTATCAATTTCTGTAATTAGTTTCATCACAAGACTCAATTATTACTACAAAAAACGGATCCAACACAGAAAGATAAATATGAATAGAACAACACTGAGCGTTCGTTATTTTACAGGACACAGTGCAATAAAATTCCCCCCGGAGAGTTTATAGGGAGGCAGATGGTTAATTGTACTCAGATGTCCGGTGGCAGGAGTTATCAGTGCCATATAAAATTAAAGTAAATAATAAAAAGGCATATGGACAATAGAGATAACCAACCACGTACCGTCTAGCACTGGTAGAATCTAGTTAATAAACATCATGGTTCTGAGTGGTACACCAAAAAGAATTTGTTTGAACATTTATACAGAAATGCTGAAAAATAATAAATCACCACATTTGAGAATACCATCTGGGCCAATTCTTATGCCCCATACACACGGTCGGAAATTCAGATCGGTTTATGTTGTCGGAAAATCTGAACGCGTGTGGGCTCTATCGGACTTTTTCAGTCGATAATTTCCGACAACAAAATCCGATCGGACGTGTGTAGAGAATTCCGACAGACCAAGTGCAACGCATGCTCAGAATAAATTACGAAACGAAAGTTATTGGGCTACTGGCATCTTTATAATCCCGTCGTTCTGAGCGATCGCATTTTTTGTGAAATTCAATGTTTCCCTAGGAGAGGCGTCTTAAAGTGTTTGTAAGGACAGAAGGTTTTTTTTTTTTTTTTTTTTTTTACCTCTATGCATGAAGATAAAAATCCTTCAGCGTGCAGCAGCCCCCCTAATACCTACCCAAGTCCCACCTTGATCCACTGATGTGCACGAGTGCCTTGGCCGTCTGGGACTCTATTGGCTCCCGCTGCTGTCAATCAAGTCAATTAGCCAATGAGGAGTCAGAGAGGGGGCAGGGCCGAACCACGGCTCCATGTCTGAATGGACACACAGAGCCGCTGCTTGCTGTGGGGGCACTCAACTGGGGGGGGGGGGGGGGGGGGGGGCAGAAGTACCTAAGAGGGACCCGAGAAGAGGAGAATCTGGGCTACTCTGTGCAAAACCCCTGCAGCAGAGCAGGTAAGTATAACATGTTACTTTTAAAGGAAGAGAAAAAAATAAATAAAAATAAACCACACACTTTCCAATCACTTTAAAGAAGAGGGCCAGCTTTAAAAAATTTTTTGTAAAAGTCAGCAGCTGCAAACACTGTAGCTGCTGACTTTTAATAAGCACACTTACCTGTCCAGGGCGCCCGCGATGTCGGCCGCCCGAGGCTGACCCGTCCCTTGGCTCTCGGGTCCCAGCACCGCCATTTCAACTAAGGGAAACAGGCAGTGGAGCCTTGCGGCTTCACTGCCCGTTTCCTACTGCGCATGCACGAGTCACGCAGCGCGCTGTGTTCTGGGACACACAGTTCCTCATTCCCCAGAAGACGCCGCACGGAGGAGAGAAGACAGAACATCACCGCGGAGTAGGAAGAGGCAGATTAGGACGATATGCCTAGCAACAGGCATTTCTCGTAAGTTTAAAAAAAAAAAAAAAAAAAATTCTAATTTTTGATTTTTTGCTAAATTTTAATGTACTTTTGTTTTTCAGGGTGGCCCTCCACTTTAACTGATACTACATAAGTTTGTCTGACTTTAGAAAAAGTTCCTGCACTACTTTGGTCTGACTCCAATGCCATGGAGTGTAAAAAGTCACATCAAAGTTGCACTGGGAGTCAGGCTAGTGTGAACCAAGCCTAAAGGGATGAGACAAACCATTAATCACTGATGGGGTGCTTACAATGACCAGCTTTTATGTGTAGCCTTTATCAACAAGGTAAAAAAAAAGACTGTTGCTGTAACTATTTAAAGTGGAAGTAAACCCTCCTATCCGTTTCAGCCAATGAAGTTGCCATCTTAGCCTGTGTTTGATCTGCACATGTAAGAAGTTATGACACCAGTTACCCGATGGCTTGACAGTTTGGATAAAAGCCCAAGCAACTGTGACAGTTATTCATGGCATGCCTTGAATGTAACCATTTTGGGAAAATAGTTAAATCGATGGGTTCGGTTCAGCCCTAATTCACACTATGAATCGCACTTCATTCCTGTGAAAACCACATGTGATTCATTTTAAATGGGCTCAAATTGCTCCGCATCAAGTCCAACTACATCTACATCACACCAAAAGTAGTGTATGTACCAATTTCAGAAAAACGCACTGCAACTGGATCGCATGGTCGTTTTCTATTATGTTATCCGATGCAGGCAAATGCGCGGCATTTGCGACATGCTTTTTGGGGTTTCGTTAACATTGCGCTGACACCCGCTGCAGATCACAAGGGCAGTGCGATTGGAACGCAGTGCGGGGAAACGCACACAGATTGCAGGTTTAACACACCGCATTCAAGAGCGAACCGAGATATAAAATTTGAGTTTGTAAAGTCCCTGTAAATCACCCCCAGCTCCCAGACTGGCACTGCTGCCGGACAGAGGTGTCTGTGTTCCTCCTCCATCCTAGGAAGGAAGGGTGATACCAGCCGGTCACCAGGTGAGAATTAAGGGGAGGAGAAAAGGAAGGCAGACGCTACATTGTAGGATTGTGAAGCTGCAATTTATAAAAAGTTGCTTTTGGGATGCATATGACTTTAACCCATTGATGACAATGAAGAGGGGGGGGGGGGGGTCACCTGATCAGAAGGATATTCTGCCCTATATTAGGAAGCTCTGCTGACTTCCATGCACATTACTCAATAATTGCAGATGAGTGTTGTCTTCTCCCTGCCCCTGGGTGAGAACAAAGGCATGCACAGCAATGACAGCAGCTGGGGAAGCCTCACTCCCCATCATACACCTCCATCCCTAGGATGACAACACAGATCCTGCCCTATCCCCCCCTGTGTACAGCTCATCTCCAGCCTCCAGCCCCTCCAGTGACATGCAGTACAGGGGGAAGGGATCTCACCTTGGTGACCTGAGTCCTGGCTCTGTGCAGGCTGGAGGAGGCACAGCAATGATCAGCAGCACTCTGCACAATGATCTGCACACTCCACACACAGCACTGAATGAAATGTACCGTCCCCAGGAACAGCTCAGCCCTTTCCACTTCCTGGGGAGGGGGAGGGATCTCACCAATGCTGCCTCTTCTTCTTCTTCTGCTTCTTTTTTGTGTTTTATTGGGAATTTAAACCTCACCATGTGGAGATCTCAGCGCCACCTAGCGGTGTCTTTGTAGATCGCTCACTGATCCTTAGACTAGTGACATACAGCAACAGAGAGAAGGTGGCTTCACAATATCTCTCCTTAACCCCTTGCTTCCCAAGCCTCTTCTGACTGCTCTCCTTTATCTCCTTTTTTTATTTTTTTTTGCTAGAAAATTACTTAGAACCCCCAATCATTTAAAAAAATGTAATATATATATATATATATATATATATATATATATATATATATATATACGTATATTGATTGGTTTGCACAAAAGTTATGGCGTCTGCAAAATAGGGGGTAGATTTATGGCATTTTTCTATTTATTATTATATTTTTTTTTTACTAGTAATGTTGGTGATCAGTGATTTTTAGCAGGTCTGCGACATTGCGGAGGACAGATCGAACACTTTTGATATATACACACATACATACATATACATATATATATATATATTATAAAGCATAGGCTCTAGAGAATAATCTGGTGGGTTTTGCATTTTTTTCATGTCACACGGTATTTTTCAAACCCAATTTTTTGAGGAAAAATTACACTTTTTTGAATTTGAATGCAAAAAAATAACAATACATAACCAATTTTTTTTGTAAAAATATAAAAGATAAAGTTACACCAAGTAAATAGATACCAAACATGTAACAATTTAACCACTTCAGGATTTACCCCCTAATGACCAGGCCATTTTTTGTGCGATACGGCACTGCGTTACTTTACGTTACGTTAACTAACAATTGCGCAGTCATGCAACACTGTACCCAAATAAAATTTTTATTTATAAATAAAAAAAAAATTTCTCAAAAATAGAGGTTTTTTTTTTGTTTTTGTTTTGTTTTTGTGGTATTGGATCACCTCTGCAGTTTTTATTTCTTGCGCTATAAACAAAAAAAGACCGTCAATTTTGAAAAAAAAAAACAATATTTTTACATTTCTGCTATAAAACATATCCAAAAAAAATGTATATAAAAAATCCAATTTCTTCATCAATTTAGGCCATGAAAAAAAAATCCCAATAAGTGTATATTGATTTGTTTGCGCAAAAGTTATCGCGCCTACAAACTATGGGATATTTAAATAAAAATTGTTTTACAAGTAATGGCAGCGATCAGTGACTTGTAGCAGGACTGAGAAATTGTGGAGGACAAATCGGACACCTAACTGACACTTTTTGGGGACCAGTGGCACTGATACAGTGATCAGTGCTAAAAAATATACACTGTCACTGTACTAATGACACTGGCTGGGAAGGGGTTAACATCAGGGATGATCAAAGGGTTAAATGTATGCCTAAGTTGTGCTTACTAACTGTGGGGGAGGTGCTTTGATGAGGGGAAGTCAAAGAACTGTGTTCCTGCTTAGCAGAAAAACAGGATCAGTACCTTCCCCGTTCTGTTTGTTTCCTGAACAATCGGCGGGTCCTGGCAGACATCGAGTCCGCCCGACCCACTTATTGGTTCACACTGTGTCCAATCACAGCAGGAGTGGGTCGCCGGCAGTGTGTGCCCCAGACCCGGAAGTGCAGGATCATGTATCGGTACGTGAATCTGCGCAGAGCGGCCGCCCCACCGCAATAAATGTATGTGGGATGGTCGGGAAACAGTTAACTACTTCCAGGGTCTTTTCTGGCACTTTTTGATCAGTAACAATCAGTATTTTTTTGCTAGAAAATCACCTTGAACCCCATAACATTATATATATATTTTTTTTTTTAAAGCAGAGGCCCTAGAGAATAAATTGGTAGGTTTTGCAACATGGTATTTGCGCAGTGTTTTTTCAAACCCAATTTTTGGGGGGGGGAAATACAGTTTTTTTACTCTGAATGCAAAAAACACAACCCAATTTTTTTGTAAAATATAAAAGATAGAGTTACGCTGAGTAACTAGATACCCATCACGCTTTAAAACTGCGCACGCCTGTGCAACGGCGATAAGCGACGTAAGTTTTACTATACAAAGGCAATGCTTTAAAGGCCTTTACAGGTTATCGTTTTAGATTTACAGATGAGATCTGGTGCTGGAATTACTGTCCATGATCTGACGTTTGCGATGATACCTCACATGTGTGGGATGATTGCTGTTTGCGTGCGGGACTAAACCGTGCGTTCGCCTTTGTGTGCAAGCACGGGAGGACAGTGGCACTTTAATTTTTAATTTTAATTTTTTTATCACTTTTAGTGCTGTGACAAGGAATATAAACATCGTTGTGACAGCAATAGGCAGTGACAAGTACTCTTTATGGAGAGATCTGTTGTCTAAAAGACCTCAAATCCCTCCTCTGCACTCAAAAGCATTCAAAACACAACAAGATCTGTGTTTCTGAATGCTTTAAATTTTCAAAAAATGGCACCGATGGTTTCCAAGTAAATCGTAAGTGATTTCATGTCATCGGTTCCGGGTTACTATTACGAACAGCTGATCAAGGCCAATCCCAGCTTTGCTTGGATGTCCGGCCAAGTGGGACAAGAGAGCCCAAGAGAGCCGTGGAAGGGACTTCCCCTCCCACTGCTTGTAATAGCAATTGAGTGGCTGGTTAGCTGCTCTGATTGTTATTACAAGAGAACCAACTGCCTGCTCTGAAAAACAATACCAGGTTGATGCCTACCATAGTTGCCAACATTGTAAAAAAAAAAAAAAAATCGGGACACTTTTTTGGAAGTAGGTGGAGTTGGATTATAACTAGGGGACGGGGAATGCGGTTATAAGTGCGGCATAGAAAAAGGTGAAAATGCGGCACGGCAAAATATGGGTGTGGCTTACGTAAAATAGTGGTTGTCGCTTACATGAGATGAATGCGGGGGGGAGAGGGAAATGAAATGAAATCATTCAACTCACCATAATGCAGAATCAGTGGGAGCCCTGAGCGTGCCCCTAGCCACGTTGCGTGCCACCAGATTCCATCAGGTGTCCCAAGCAGAGTCTGTCCTTACATCAGGTGCCCCATCAGAGGTACCCTCCTCACATCTGTGTCCATCAGCGGAGCCCCTCCTTACATCTGGTGCCCCTCTGACATGCAGACTGGCCCCCCCACATCCACAGACCGGCCCCCACATCTCCAGACTGGCCCCCACATACTGCACAGACTGGCCCCCACATACTGCACAGACTGGCCCCGACATCCACAGACTGGCCCCGACATCCACAGACTGGCCCCGACATACTATTACTGCACAGACTGGCCCCCACATACACAGACTGGCCCCCACATCCACAGACTGGCCTCCACATACTATTACTGCACAGACTGGCCCCCACATCCACAGACTGGCCCCCACCTCTCCAGACTGGCCCCCACCTACTGCATGGACTGGCCCCAACATACTCACTTCACGGACTGGCCCCCGACAGGACATATGATCTCCTGTCCTCCAAGCCGTCGTTGCCGCGCTGACTTTGAACTGTGGCGCTGCCCACACTGCACTTCGCAGACACTGGCAGCGGGGATGGGCGGCGCTGAAGCATGAGCTCCATTGAAGACCAGCTTTTGGTCTTCTTTAAAATGGCGGCCGGTGGAGACTTTGGCGAAAAACTGGAAATTTGAATTTCCCGGGACAAACCGAATTTCCCGGGACATTTCCCGGGACAAAATGAATTCAGGACAAATGTCCTAATACCGGGAATATCCCGGGAAATTCGGGACAGTTGGCAACTATGGCCTACAGCTACAGGCATCAACCCAGTACAACCCCTGAAAGTCCAGTGACGTACCAGTACATCGCTGGATGGGTATTGGTTAAAGTGGTTGTAACCCTTACATATACCCAGTGAAGTGACTGGCTTCAGGTGATATACAAAGATTAAACAAATCCAACCACATAAGTTGTATCTGTCAATCTGCAGTCTCATCTTTGATACATTCCTTCAAAGTTCTGAATTAATAAGCTTGTCTGAGAGTTTAGAAAAAAAGGGGGCGGAGAGCTGAAGTTACACTTTGCAGAGCGCAGTTAGCAGAGCTCTGAGAGCTGATTGGAGGGAAGGGACCTCCCCTATACACAGCTCACAGGAACAGAGCTGAGACTGTCAATCTGCTGGGGATCCATCCCCTGTCACCATTTTTCTCTTGGTGTCAGGAAAACTTGTCACAAGTAATTCATGTTGATAACAGAGGAACAAAGAAGCAGACAGAAATGACACTTAGACACTGAGACGCTTTTCATGCTAAAAAAAGCGCCTGAAAAGCTCACAAAAACCTCCCATTAAAATCAATGAATGCTTTCACACAGGGGTAGTGCGCTGGCAGGGTGGTGAAAAAACGCCCCTCTCCATTGAAATGATTGGAAAGCTCTTCCAAAGCGCCTGAAAAGCTCTTCAAAAGCGCTCAGTGTTTTACTAGCAGTTTAGAAGCGCCTCCGTGTGAAAGGGGCCTCAGTGCTTTTCATTGAGACAAGTACACACTAGAGGCATGTGCCGCAGCCCCCCTCCCCCCCAACACTTACCTGAGCCCCATCATTTCACTACCTGAGTTAACACACACCGTACTGAGTTAACCCCTTCTTGTGAACATTCCAGACTGTCATTGTTCATTTGAGGATCAGACTTTCTCCACTATATATCCTTTTCTTTTGGAATTTCTACACACACTTTTTTATGGGACTTTTCTCATTATTCTTACTTTAATCTCCTTATCTCCTTATTTTTATGATTGCTCTCATAGACTCTTTGGACTTTAGTTCTTTAGTGGCATTTTTGGTTTAATGTCACTTGCTGTCCTGCTTTGACACCCCCACAAGAAATTGGGGGTGCATTTGTTACCAAAACAAACTTTGGAGAGATTTCCTATCACTTCCTGTCCTGACAGCTTCCCCATAAATACTGACAGAGGCTCTAACTCTTCCTCGCTCTATCCAAAATTAAGTAAGGACTTTTGGCTGAAGTTGTGTTTTGATTATCAAGGTTATGGAGCCCTTGAGTTTTGAGAACGTAAAGATTTTTCCTTGGAAGGTTCCCAAGCTTTCTCATTGTACAATGATTTATGTTTGTAAATTGTATTTTCAACTATACCTTAGAGCTTGTTCATATGTGCAGCAGCCATTGATGTCCCTCTGAAATGCAATCTGGGGTGAATCGCTTTTCAGGGGCATTTGACAGGTGGTTTGGAGGCAATATGTTGCCCCCTCACTGCTCATTTTTTAAACTCTGAAACTGCTGCAACACCACACTGCAACCAAATAAACTACACGCAGTTGTATGTCAGTTGTGGCATAGTCCCAAACACTTAAAGCAGTATTAAATCCAAAGAAAAGAAAGAAAACATGTATTATATTGCAGCTTACCAGTTCTTAGATGAGATGGCTTTATTAGCATGCCTCACAATTTTTTGAGATGGGAACGAGGGACACCTATGAGCAAAAGTATGTAGGCAGGGGACACGCCCCCTGCCACACCCCCTTAACTGCTTGCCGCTTGCCCACTGTCAGATGACAGCGGGGCGGTGCGGCTCTCGTTCTGGGACGCCATCATATGACAGCGTCCCAGAACAGCCGTTCTTACTAGGACATGGCGCGACCCCGATCTCTGTAAAGAGCCGCGTCCACAGCTCTTTAACCATGTGATCGGATGTGTCCAATCACAGCTGGTCACATGTAAGCACGGAGGTGATGGAAATCGGAGAGCTGATCAGCGGCATCTCCACGCAGGAGGACACCTAGAAATGTAATTAGGACACTGATCATCAGTGCCCTGATTACAATATAACAGTACAGTGTCACCAATCAGTGCCCACCATTGCCCAACAATGGCAGCAATCAGTGCCCACAAGTGCCACCAATCAGTTGCTGTTAACGATGCCAGTCAGTGCCACCTATCAGTGCTGCTCATCAATGCCCATCACTGCTGTTGATCAATGCCTATCAGTGTCATCCATCAGTGCCACCTATCAATGCCCATCAGTGCCCATCAGTACCATCTATCCGTGCCGCGTATCAGTGCCCACCAGTGCCGCCTATCAGTGCCCACCAGTGCTGCCTATTAGTGCCCATCAGTGCCGCTTAATAGTGCCCATCAGTGGTGCCTATCAGTGCCACATATCGGTGCCCATAAGTGCAGCATATTAGTGCCACCTCATCAGTGCCCTTAAGTACCACCTCATCACGTTCAGCCTATCGGTGCCGCCTCATCAGCGTACATCAGTGAAGGCAAAAAATGACTTAGTTACAAAATTTGCTGACAGAAAAAAGGATTAGTTAAACCCACAACTGCTTTTTTTACCACTGCTATTCCTTTATCCCGGCTTTTGAAATGTACAAATGCAGCAATAAAGGAATAGGATAAAAAAAGCTATGGGAAACACTTTTTGAAAGATAAATAGTGCAATTAATATACAACGCTATGGGTCAGACCAAAATGAGGGACAAGTGAGGAGGAAATGGGGACAGAGGGACTTTGTTCCAAATCAGGGACAGTCCCTCAAAATCAGGGACAGTTGGGAGCTATGTATTCGTTTCCTTTTTTTTAGCCAATTTTCATCAAGCAATCTAGCCAGCAAGTCTGTTGTTTTTTTTTAGAGCACAAACTCTCCAGCAGAATGTATCAGTTTACATGAACGAGACAAACCATTTAGCCCTGACAGGGGTGATTAACCACATGGCGACCAGCTCCCATATTTATACTTCGGCAGAATGGCAGGGCTGGGCAAAGTAACGTAATTTCCCACCGCGCGAGCCTGCGAGCTCCGTGACCGTGCCCGCGTGAGCCGCGGACTCGATGTCCGCAGGGATACCTGCGATCATGTCACGGAGCTGAAGAACAGGGAGATGCCGATGTAAACAGCATCTCCCCGTTCTGCCTAGTGACAGGACACCAATCGTCTGCTCCCTGTTATCGGGAGCAGCGATCAGTGTCATGTCACTGCTAGCTCATCCCCCAGACAGTTAGAAACACTCCCCAGGACACACTTAACCCCCCCACCCCCTAGTGGTTAACCCCTCCACTGCCAGTGACATTTTTATAGTAATCAATGCAATTTTATAGCATTGATCGCTGTATTAATGCCAATGGTCCCAAAAATGTGTCAAAATTGTCCGATGTGTCCACCATAATGTCACAGTCATGATAAAAATTGCTGATCGCTGCTATTACTAGTAAAAAAAAAAATTATTAATAAAAATGCCATAAATCTATCCCCTATTTTGTAAACGCTATAACTTTTGCTCAAACCAATCAATAAATGCTTATTGCAATTTTTTTTTTTTACCAAAAATATGTCGAAGAATACGTATCGGCCTAAACTGAGGAAAAAAAATGTTTTTTTATATATTTTTGGGGGATATTTATTATAGCAAAAAGTAAAAAATAATGCATTTTTTTCAAAATAGTTTTTTTGTTTATAGCGCAAAAAATAAAAACCGCTGAGGTGATCAAATACCGCAGCTGTAGCTTTCCTGCGGGTTACTTGCACTTTGCCATAGACTTCTATTATACCCTACAGGTGTGGTGCACTTTCAGAAAGCGCTACAAACCAGTAGGTAATAACAGAAGTCTGTGGCTCAGTGCAGCTAACCCATTTGAAAGCAGCCCAGTAAGCACTGCAGAACAGATATGCCCATATATACATTGTGATTTTACTAATAAACTTACCTTTAACCACTTCAGCCCCAGAAGAATTTAACCCCTTCCTGACCAGAGCACTTTTTGCGATTTGGCACTGCGTCGCTTTAACTGACAATTGCACAGTCCTGCGATGTGGCTTCCAAAAAAAATTGACTTCCTTTTTTTTCCCACAAATAGAGCTTTCTTTTGGTGATATTTGATCCCCTCTGCAGTTTTTATTTTTGGCGCTATAAATAAAAAAAAGAGCGTAAATTTTGAAAAAAACACATTATTTTTTACTTTTTGATATAATAAATATCCCCCAAAAATACATAAAAAAATTTTTTTCCTCAGTTTAGTCTAATACATATTTTTCTACATATTTTCGATAATAAGCGATTATTGATTGGTTTGCACAAAAGTTAATAGCGTTTACAAAATAGGGGGGAATTTTTATTATTTATTAATTTGTAATTTTTTTTTAAATGGCGGCGATCAGCGATTTTTATCATGACTGCGACATTTTGGCGGACACATTTTTGACACATTTTTGGGACCATTGTCATTTATACAGCAATCAATGCTATACAAATGCACCGATTCCTGTGTAAATGACACTGGCAGTGAAGGGGTTAACCCCTAGATTTCAGTGTAGGGGTTAAGTGTGTCCTGGAGCGTGTTTCTAACTTTGGGGGGCATGGCTCTGTTTTACACATCAGAGTGGATGAGCATCATGGGAAATGTAGTTCCAAAACATCTGGGGTGCCAAGGTTCGCCATCACTGCCCTAGACCTAAGACAGCTATTACCCTCTCAGTGTGGGAGCAGCCCTACTGTAAGGGATTATTTTTTAGTTGCCAGAAGCTGGGCTTTAAGACTATTAAGACCAGATGTTTGTAATTACAGAGTAACCCTCTGTATTGTAACAAAACTGATGCTGACTTAGAGATTAGGCCCTTGCACTCTGGCCGTTCAGGAGATGTGTGCCCCATTCCAGTGTTTTAGTGCACCCAGGAAGGACAGGTGCAGCATTCAGTCCCGCTTCTTACACCTGTCAATGTCTATAGTAGGCTGGATGGGGCTGAACATTGTACAGAATGGTACCTGTGTTTGGATCGAATGCATGGAATGCAAGACTTGTTGCATGCACCCCTCACTAAGTCATTATCTAGTCCAGTGGTCTCCAAACTGTGGCCCGCAGGCTGGATGAGGCCCTTTGCATGCCTCTATCTGGCCCTTAGGGCACTATTCATGAAAGGCACTATTCCTCCCACTGACACCATAGATGGGGCACTATTCCTTCCACTGACACCATAGATGGGGCACTATTCCTCCCACTGACACCATAGATGGGGCACCATTCATCCCACTGACACCATAGATGGGGCACTATTCCTCCCACTAATACCAATGATAGGGATTATTCTTCCCATAATACCAATGATGAGGCACCATTCCTCCCACTAACACCAATGATGAGGATTATTCTTCCCAATACTGCCAATACCTCCTACTGCCCCCCCCCCCCCACCCCGATGACCATGGGCGTCCGCAGAACTTTTTTCAGGGGGGGGGCATTATTTTAGGGTCACCTATGCGCCGCCATTTTTGGACAATGTCTTTATCACATTATCATGCTCAGAGACTGCACACGTAGTACAATCCCTAAGATAAGTAATTGATAATGGCAAACAGGCCCTCTTACCAGACCCAGCAAAACTACAGCAGTGATCCCTCCGGTCAGTAGTGTAGCATGTCTGTACCCTGGCAGTGGCTCAGTCTTTCTCTCTCTGGCTTCTGCCCAGCACACTCCTCGTTCTTTTTCCTGTAGCGCTATCCGATAGCGATGGAACTGTGTTGAATTTAAGATCTGATCCCTGATTCCAGGGGGGGGCATTTGACCCCCCTTGCCCCTACCTGCGGACGCCCATGCCGATGACCACCAAGTATGAGACATTTTCTGCTACCATTGGCCACAATCCGGCCCTTCTAAAGTGGGAAGGACAGTAAACTGCTTAGAAAGTCTGGAGATCTTGCTCTAGTCCTTCGGGGAGATGCTTTATGGCGGAAGAGGGAGATGAAAACGCTGCTGCAAATTGATAAGTGCTTTTGCAGTGCCAACAAACCTCCAAAAAAGTGATGTAGAAGAACACATACTGGCAGGATCAACAGGTAAGAAGTTTGGGATTGAAGGGTAAAAGAGCACTACGGGTAATAACACAGTACGTGCATCTAAACATGCTTGAGACAAACATAGGTCTATACTCAGACAAAAAAAAAGGTAACAAAAACAGAAAATGTGGCGGTCTTGATGGGCCACTTGGTCTTTTTTCTGAAGCCTAAAGATACACTTTAATCTAGCAGAAGTGTTACTTTATGGACCTTTTTTATGTGCTCTGTTTTAGCTATTATCTTCCATATATATATATAAAACAACAGGCAACATACAGAACAGCATGAAATATCCAAGTAATAAAATCAGAAATCTCATCTCATAGCCCACTGGACATAGTAATGACGTTTGTATGTGTGTCATTCTTTAGTCTATAATGAACGGGAATCATGTTTCGTTATGTTCGGAGTCTACGTGTGTAGTTAGAGGTCAAGCTGACCAGGATTTATTTTCTTGTTTTATTTTGTTTGGCTGTTATATGTATCACTGCATGGAGCATAAATAAACTGGATCTTTTGTTTTTTGAACCTACACCGCTGTCTGCTGTGCCTGACTTTGTGTTGTGAACCCATCCAGGGGGTCACACACACCCGCTGCCGAGCTAACCCCTCACAATATATATATATGTATGTATATATATATATATATATATATATATATATATATATATATATACACACAGTGCCTTGAAAAAGTTTTCATACCACTTGAAATTTTCCACATTTTGTCGTGTTACAACCAAAAACGTAAATATATATATTTTTGGGGATTTTATGTGATAGACCAACACAAAGTGGCACATAATTGTGAGGTGGAAGGAAAATGATAAATGGATTTTTAAACATTTGTAGCGCCCTGCTCCTGATGGGCAGACGCTATTATTTTTTCAAAGTTAGTTGTCTGAAGCTGTAGTTTGGCTCAGGCTGATTTTTCCTAAAAGTTCTGGTTTCTGTGCCAGTCCAGCTGGGGGTTGCACTGGTTCCCACTTGGCGGTACGTGTGGAAATGCAGCAGGCTGGATGTATTGAATACAACCTCTGGCTCGGAAATAGCTCAGTGGGAGTGTCTTCCCTGCTGTGCATTCTGGGAGAGGGTATTTAAGGTACTGACGCCATTTTTGGTGGTTCATTTTGCAGGGTCCGCTATCCCGACCTCATGGCCCTCCTGGCCTGGGGTTTGTGTTGCATGGTCCTGCACATCGGGGCTGGCTGGCCCGAGGCAATGACGAAACGCGTAGAGAGTGGCCACAGACGTACACAGACTCTCTCACAAGGCGGCGGCGGTGAATGTATCTCATATCACTTGTTTTTATTCTTTAACACTGTGAGTAGCCATTTTTTGGATTCTAATAAAGCAATAAGTTGTTACAATATCACACTATGGATATCAAATTTTTCATGTAATGCAATGGAATGAGGAGTAATTGAGAAATAACCAGACCAGCTTTACATAGCGACACAGGGGCTCACACTGTGGAGGCGCTTTAACCCCTGCAGGGGCAGGGGAGCTGGTGAGTGTGGCAGTTTGACTTATGCATGAAAAACGCACCGGTCTCAATTCAAAACCCATCAAACACTAAGCACCAGTCACTTTAATTTGTTTGGAACTTTTCAAGATTTTGTTCTTTGATTTAATGGACATTAACATTATCACAGGAATTGGATCTAACAGAGGATGATTATTAGTGTCTTTTTGCACTTGAGCACTAGCACTTTGTATTACACACAGCTGTGATTATTTATTCTTATATAAATTGTATTTAACAGATATTCATTTGCACTAGAGCACTAGCACTTTTTTTTGCGTAATTTGCACATTTGAAAAAATGTATTAATATTGTGTAGATTTTATTATGGTGAATTTTGGACTACAGTAGACACAGAGATATTCAAGTTTTTTTTTTTTTTTTTGTGTCACATCACTTTATACCACCCATAATTTTGTGTTTAGGTAGAGCACCACAGCTACCACTATTCGTTTATCGCTTTATTCCAACCTATCAGGCTGGTAATATTTGGTAACGGCAGCCCCTTTGTTTATTACCAGTCGATTATTACTATAATTTCTCTATAGCGCAAGTCTACCCCTTTTTATTATAATTTTCAAGTCTTGCCACAGATTCTCAATTGGATTCAGGTCTGGACTTTGACTGGACCATTCTAACACATGAATATGCTTTGATCTAAACCATTCCATTGTAGCTCTGGCTGTATGTTTAGGGTTGTCCCGCTGGAAGGCATACCTCTGCCCCAGTCTCAAGTCTTTTGCAAACTCTAACAGGTTTTCTTCCAAGATTGCCCTGTATTGGGCTCCATCCATCTTCCCATCAACTCTGACCAGCTTCTCTGTCCCTGCTAAAGAAAAGCATCCCCACATCATAATGCTGCCACCATGTTTCACGGTGGGGATGGTGTGTTCAGGGTGATGTGCAGTGTTAGTTTTCCGCCACACATAGCGTTTCGCAATTAGGCCAAAAAGTAAAATTTTGGTCTCATCTGACCAGTGCAGCATCTTGTACATGTTTGCTGTGCCCCCAAATGGCTTCTTGCAAACTTTAACAAAGGCATTCTTCTTGCCACTCTCCCATAAAGGCCAGATTTGTGTTTCCCCGTTATTTGGGTTGTAGTCTCTTTAAGGGGGACAACTTGTGAGCAATTTGAGTACTTTAGGGGTTCTCATCCATACAGGGTGAGGGGTTCTGGGGTAGTCTGCTTGGAGGGGACTGATTAACTCTTTTGGGACCTGAAATTTGGAGATTCTGAGAGATTTTTGGGTGGGAAAAGAACCTTCAAACCCTGATTACAGGGACGTTGGTCCTGAAAGTGTTAACCTGGGTGCATCAGAGTCTAATAAAGGAAGAGGAAACAGCACCTATCTGTGAGGTGGAGCAATGTGGGCAACTGTGTTGCTGAGACACAATTGCCTGTGGTGACCTCCTCTGTGTCCCATGGGGCAGATGGGAGTTTTCAAATACCCTGTTAAGGGCTGAGTGTGACTGGTGGTGAGCAGACCTGTTATTTTTCTGTATCAGTGATTGATTGACTATTTTTGTTTGCTGAAGTCAGATAAGCTGTTTTCTGTTTGCCTGATTTTTTTTTTTATAAAAAAAAAACTGTTAGCTTTTACCAATGTGCTTGGCTGATGATCTTGGGCTCCTCAAGGTTACAATACATGTGTATATCACTTCCCAGGATGCACTTCTGGAAACATACATAAAATGTACTGTCCTACAAATGCTAGATTGTATTGTTTTTCACAAACTGAGATATTATCAGAGAGGATTCCCTTTAGAAATGACTGCCCTGTGAAGAAAATAAAACATTCATGAATATTTTCCTCCAAAGAGCTACACCTTTGTTAGCACATTGATAGCATTACACCTGTTCCTCAATGGAAGTGAGTCAGTTGTGTTAATACACATGTCTGTACAAGTGTGAAAAGAATTAGGGATATTTTGGGATGTGATTCACAGAATGGAAAGTGAGAGGCAGAAGTGGTTTTCCTCGTCTCGACATCAGGTCTTCTATCAACTGTTGTTAAACCATTACAATGCCAGTCACTTCGGGAAAAGCTTCAAAGTGTGGCCTGGCAAAGCTGAGGCTGCAGCAACTGTTTGCTTACAAAAGCCTCCAGCTAAAGAAAGGCTATTCTGTACATATACAGTCACATTCCAAGATGCAGGAATTTCCTGAGAATGCAACCTTGGGATGACAGCTTAGCAGGTGGAATGCCAGGCTCAAGTGAAGCGAAAGACAGATGGGCACAAAAGGAGCAATGAAATGGACATTCTTTGGCTGACTAAACCCACACAGCATGATCATCTCCGAATGCAGAGTTATTCCAAAATTACTGACAATGCATATTTCATTAAACTAAATTCTCTCGTTTCAGCATAAAAGTAGGAAAATCCTTAATTAGAGATTATGCCCAGCGGCACTGGTGTTCTATTGACTGTGAAAAAATGAATTGTTCTTCCTCCACCTTTTTTGAAAGCCCTGGGGTAGTGTAAAAAAATACTGACCCCCAGACAGCTGTATGCAGTCAGTGAATAAGTACTGGAAACTCCCAGGTGTATACTAAAGAGGAACTCACCCACTTGTCTTATTTTTTTTTTAAGTACCCACTTACTTTTTTTGTTGGGTTGTCCTTATCCAACGCTGGATGTGTCCTGTGAATCCAGCGTTCCTTTGCAGTAGCCTGCCACGTTGCTCCTGATCACCTTGTCCCTTGCTACCGTCTTCCTTTCTTACATCATCTGGGAGCTGGCTGCAAGATCTAGGAAGAGACAGGCAGCTCCCAGATAACAGCTAGGCAAGAATGGCATCCCCCAACTTCTCGCATTTTCCAGGGATACGCATGGTGAACATTTATGCTTCAGTAAATGATCACTTTTTTCTGACAGAGCCCTTTCAATAGGATCTATAGTCAACAACCCATGCAGTCAAGATGCCACACGCAGGGAAGTGCATTTTTATCACTGGGGAAGATAGGATTGTAACATAGCATCGTAAATTTTGGATCACATCTCTGTTTGCAACATGTAATCTCAAAATCTGATTAAATAAAACACGATCATAATCATTAACAAAATATCTTAGTCCTGCTAATTGAAGTAAATCAGTCGATAGTATTCTACCCTGGCTGATCGACTAAGTTTAACGGAACCCAATCAAGATTAAGTCTAAATCAACTGGAAGGGAAGTTATGGCTATTCAATTGTTTGATGATTCAAATCGTGCTTCGATTGCCCCAAAATTTTTTAAACCAATCTAAAGTGCGAAGAGGAGAAGAGGGGCAACTGCCAACGCAAGAAATAGACAGGTGGCCACCTGAAGATGCATTGCAGCTTTCCCTGAAGCTTCCTGAATGCAGGACATTCCAGGGATCTGCAGGTAGCTGGGAGATGTCATTCTCACAAGAGATACAGAAGTAAGAGGATGGTTACCAAAAAAAAAAGGTATATAAATAAATTCATGTGCAATTGTGTGAAAGGAGGGGGAGAGTAAAATTATGGAAAATGAGTGAAGATGGTAAAGGTCTGCTTTAAAAAGTTCTAAACCCAAGCACCAAAATGTAATGTAGAGTGTAATGTAACAATGCTTTAAAAAGACAATCTATATTTGGCTATATTGCTTCTTTTCGTCCTGCCCTCGTCTGTCTGCAGGAGACACATGCCACATCCAACACGACTAAGTTTCTGAAGTGCCGATCGGTTAGAGAGGCTTATCACTCGTTATATACCTCTCACTCAAGGGGCGTTACAATCCTGGTCTATGCTGGTCAGGGGCGGACTGACAACTCATGGGGCCCCCGGACAATAGGAGATTATGGGGCCCCCAGGCAATCAGAGATTATGGGGCCACACAGTAGACACAAACACACACACACACAGTATACAATCACACAGTATACACAGACATGTTTCTATTGGCTGAGAAGGTACTGGAGAGGTGGGGCAGCCATAATCTCAGGATTTTTAGACCAAAAGGATGTCGGTAAGGGACATTTCAGAGACAGATGTAAAAAAAAAAAACACAAATTTTTACATACTGTCCCTGGTTTTACTGAGGCTGGCAATCCTGATGGGGCTCCCTAGTGGCATGGGGCCCTCGGGCAGTGCCTGAGTTGCCCAATGGTCAGTCCGCCCCTGATGCTGGTGTGGTATTCTCCTGCAGTAGGACTATGATAGATGATGATGGCAAATATATTTTTTTACAATGCAAGCTGGATGATCTTGAGTTGATTCTTGCCACTATATATATATATATATATATATATATATATATATATATATATATATATATACCTCCCCCATATAATTCAGAAATAATTTGTCAGCTTATTTCTTTTGCAGGGGTCTTTCCTCATATCATTATTGGTTTTTAGGGATGTCAATAGTGTTGTCGATATGAGGTGGGACAGATGCCCAGCACCAAGGTCAATGACCAATAGGCGCCTCTCCCCCTTTGGACTGTATATGTGGAGGAGGCTACACCCTGAAGAAAATGCCTATACATGCTATTCTAAAACACATAACACACTATCAAAAATAGATTTGGCTCTGTGCTCGGCTGTTTTATTACCATATGTGTTGGATGTGAGTATCGAACTTTTGAGATATCTCAGACCATTCTACTCTGTTAGTTACTTTAACATCAGGCGTCTAATATTTCTTGTCGGCTGAATCCCTTTGGTTGAAATTATTTGCTAAGGAGGATATCATTTCTAATCGTATCCTGGATTTTTGGTCCCTAAACTTAGACTCCACTTCCATACAAGTTGTATGGGATGCGCTAAAGGCCTATCTTTGGGGATTGTTAATCCAGAATATAAGCATTATCAAAAGTGCTTCCCGTAGAGAGCTTGAGCTGGCGAAGGTTGACACCTCCATGGTGGAAGCCATATATATTCAAAATCCTTCTCCGGATATCCAACAGGAATGACTTTCATCTCAAAATAGGCTGAACAAACTATTGGAATCTAGGGCCAGGAATAAACTCTTTTTTTCAGAAGAGAATTAATTGGGCCGAGGGAGAAGTGAATGGTAGATTATTAGCTCAGATAGTAAGGTCCCAATCTAACCCTACAGATGTTTCAGCCTTAATGAATGTAGAGGGGAAGGTTTGTAACCAGACTAGTTCAATTATATCTATCTAGCAGAGCTATCTAGTTATATGGGCAGTATTGATCTGGCTATTTCAATAGAAGAAAGAGAAATTATCAATGCCCCTCTCACTTTAATGGAAGTAGTAAATGCAGTGGCTAGTTTTCCCTATGCCAAGGCCCCAGGGACCGATGCAGGCATGTACTGGTCATCGGGACTACCAGGAGTTTCCCGGTGGGCCGATGGCTCAGTGGGCCGATTTTAGTGTCAGCCTGTCAAATTAATGGCTGCGCGAATTGCGCAGCTATTAATTTGAGCACCGCTGTATTGCCCACAGCTAGGTATTGAGCTTCCGGATGTAGCGCAGCGCACTTCGGCTCCTTCCACCCCCATTTGGCTCTTTCCGGACATGGTACACATCTTCGGCCACCTCCGTGCTCGTCCTTTTCCACCCCCGCTCGGCCACCTCCCGTCCACGCTCGTCCTTTTCCTCCCCGTTCGGCTCTTTCCGGATACGGCTTTCCCCGCACCCCCTCCTCTCTGACAGCTCTTCGGCTTCGTCCAGCAAAACTCGGCTATCTCCGGTAACGGTCGCTGTGAATTGAAATGAGCCAGGGCCACCCGTGCGATGTCCGGAGAGCGGCAAGCAGGCAGAGAGGCGGACTAGGGAGGCCGGAGGATGACGGTGCTGCAGGAACCTGTCCAGGTAAAAGTGTCAAAAAATCTTGAAATGTGCCAAAAATAAGTGCATAAAAATATTTTCAGCATGCTTATAATTAGCACCATTATATCCAAACTATGTCCATGATATGAAAGTGAAAAAAAATTAGCAAATTGGTCTATTCGAATGTGCAGAGCAAAAAAACTGAGGAAAATATGCAATAAGAGGAAAGTGTCCCAGTGCAATAAAAAAACTCTGGGTAGTGTGATCCCACTTGTGCAAGGTGGAAGCAAGTGGGATCACACTGTGTTTTCTTGCACTGGTACATTTTACTCTTATGCCGCGTACACACGAGCGGACTGTATGGCATACTTAGTTCGTCATACAATCCGACGGACAGTCCGTCGTACTTTCCACTGAACGGACTTGACCACACACGGATGCACAAACAGTCTGTCGAAAGCTTGCGCGATGACGTGTACAGCACGTATGACGGGACTAGAAATAGGAAGTCCAAGACACAGCAAAGCACCCTTCCGCCGTGTAAATCCTTTCTGGGCATGCGCCATTCTTAGTCCGTCGAACTAGCATACTGACGACCGTACTGTCCGCTGAAACCAAAGTACGACGGACAGAATTTCGAAAAAAACGAAATACTTAGTACGCCAGACTGCACGCTGAAAAAGTCCGCTGAAGCCCACACACAAGCGGATTGTCTGCTGAAATGTGTTTCGACGGACTAAGTATGCCATACAGTCCGCTCGTGTGTACGCGGCATTAGGCTACTTTCACACTGGGGTGGTGCGCCGCCACTATTCGGGCGCTTTTAACCCCCGCTAGCGACCAAAAAAGGGTTACAACCGCCCACAAAGTAGCGCTGCAGTGGCACTTTGCCGGCGTTTCCCATTGGTTATTGTGACATGACAAACTTACCTTTTGAAGCAAAGCCCTCCAGCAGCATGCTGTCACTTTGCGTGCTCTTGCTGTGTGGATATCTGGGTCATGATGATGTCACTCTCATGCAAGTGCACAGCATACTGTTTTTGTGTGTGTTTGCAAAATTAGAGTGGGCCGGTCTGAATGAAGTCCAGGGCCAAATTTTTGTTCCAGTCCAGCCCTGGACCGATGGCCTCCCTATTGAGACCTATAATAAAGAATTGCTTTCCACTCTTCTTGGCACACTAAATGAGGCTTTTTATACGGGCCAGCTCCCAGACTCTATGGGACAATCCGTAATAGCAGTCATACCCAAAAAGGATAAGAATTTCCTACACCCTGAATCTTATAGACCAATTTCTCTATTATCTACAGACTTTAAAATTCTTGCGGAGATACTTGCAACTAGACTAAATAAAGTTCTTAACAGTATTATTCATCCAGATCAGGTAGGATTTATGTCCAACAAATCAACTGCATTTAATATTAGACAGGCAGGTTCCGGCCACGGGCCATTCAAACCATGCTTTCTTAGCACTAGACGCAAGAAAGATATATATCTATAGATAGATATGTATATATATATATATAATAAAATAAATAATAATAAATAACTATAAATAATTATAACAAATAATAATATAATAATAAAAATTATTCAATAATGTAATCAAATCAAAAACACTGAAATATGCTGAGTTGCAGAATTGTCGCTGTCATTACTTTTAGCGTTTGATGTTGAATTTCCCCACAAATTACTATCGCTCAATTCTGTTAGTGATTCTAATTTATTATCGCTGTTTTCTAGCTGGTCTATAAGCACTTTTGATGTAAACGGACACTTTTTGGTTGCTATGGACAATCTCCAGTTTCCAGGCATTAAGAACAGTATTTATAATATAAAAGTGTATGCGGGGCACTGGACAAACCACTAAGGACAAAGGGGGTGTGTAATTATTTGATACAGTACTGTAATCTGTAAGAATACTGTATCTATACTGTGTTTTTTACTTTTTGAATTTGGCGCCGAACTTCGTCCCTGTGCGTCGCAACGCTTGCAGAGAACAGAGCTCGGCGATGTGACAGATCGAGCGGAGGACGACTCACAGGTCATAGCGGGGAGACATTGCTGGATCCAGTGGACAAGGTAAGTAACCCCATCCATGGATCCAGCGATGCGGTCCCAAGTCTGGCTCGGGAATACCGCTTATGGTATTTAAATCTTACCCCGAGCCAGACTCGGGAATACCGCCAGGGAGGCTACCAAAGATTGCAACGCACCTTTTTTCCTCTAGTGCCCATCAGGGGGATTATGTCATAATTTCCTGATTGGAGAGAGAGAGAGAGAGAGCCCACTACTGAATGCAGAAGATCATCGGATATTTAGTTGGCATCTCACTGGACCTGCTATTGCTGCAAACTACAAATTCCAGCTGACCAGAGAGCAGAGGAATTCTAGATGAGGAGATAAATATAACGGTCCAGGGAGGGACTCACTCTCTTGGGACCCAGGAATACAGCTGCAGAGCAGGGACTAGGCAGATCCGGTGGATGTGAGCGGGCACCACGGCCTGGACAGGGCGGAATGCATTCCATGAGTAAGCCTTACCTGTGGAAGCAGAGTCTATGCTACTCGGCTTCCATTGGTAATGTGGCTATCTGGGGCCACTTCCATCTACACTGAGGCAGACACCGCTGAATCCTTGGGTTGTTGGGTGACCAGTAGGGCATATGTCATCTGACTGCAGATCTTACAAAAGCCTGTTCTTAACATCCTCTACACAAGAGCTTTGATATTTCCAGGAGTGGTGAGCAGACAGAAGCCCACCATTAACAATAGAATCAGGGACACTGCATGCAAACACCTTTACCCTTTCTTTCCTACATCCAAGGCTTTCCCTGAGTGACACATTGCTTGTTACATTCACTGTTTCTGATCGCCTTCGCACAGCAATATCTTGGGCGCCTTCATAGTTAGCTGAAGATCTTGGACACCTCTTACAACAAGGACTCCTTCACCCAAACGGACTCAGTTTATGATACCTGCTCATCTTAAAGGGGAACTCTTATTCAGGTTTTGCTTATTGCACTTTTCACATATTGTGTTTTTATATAATGGGGGTTATTTACCAAAAGCAAATCCACTTTGCACTGCAAATGCACTTGAAAGTGCATTGAAAGTGCAGTCGCTCTCAATCTAAGGTGTAGATCTAAAATGAGGGGAAGCTCTGCTGATTTTATAATCCAATCAAGCTAAAATGCTGTTTTCCTTGCATGTCCCCCTCGGATCTACAGCGACTTTACTTCCAAGTGTACTTTCAAGTGCACTTGCAATGCAAAGTGGATTTTCCTTTAGTAAATAACCCCCATTGTGTGTTTTATTCCGTTTGGCCCGTGGCATCAGGGTTTAGAGGGAGCTGTTTGACAAACAGTCTTTCTTTCTCTCTTATACCTGGGGTCATAGGTTCTCCTAGGGCCTGTTGGTCATTACTGTCTGATTTATTGTTATTGCCATTTCATTGTATATTCTCTGTTATCCTGTTTAATGCTAAAGTACGCATCTTGAGGAATATTTACATTTACATTCTTCTTTCTTTGGTTGATCAAGAACATCTAGTAAAATACCCATTTGCCATTTCTATTGTTTCTCTGGTGTCTTTTGCAAGTGTATTCTCTCTTCGAATTATGTCAGAACCCAGGCATTGGGAGGCTTGCAAGGTCAGAGCAACCTTGGGAAACAGTCATCTTTTAGTGGCCCTTGCGGTGCTACACAAGCATACAGTATATAATACTTATGCAAGAAAGAGTACAGATCCATCAAGAAGATTACGAAGAATGTGCATAATTCTGGGCCAATACCCTCAAAAGAGCCAGCTGCAGGATCTTTTTTAGCTAATCTTTTAAGCTGTCTGTAAAGGGTGGTCTTCTTCCCACTGGCCACTAATGTAAGAGACCTACTGACTCACAAATAATAGATTTTAACAGGGGTTCCCCTAGACCTGAAAATTATTTCAGGAGTTTCTTGGTGGTGAAAAGATTGAGAAAGGCTGTCCTGGAGCCTGCATTGAGTCATGGACCTGTAGGTTTACCCTTTTTTTTCCATGGGGATACCAGCTCTTTCCATTTTCCATGTGCGCAAAAATGTGTTCATTTTTAGCTGATCTGGTGTCTGAGGAGATTTATGAAAAAACATAGAGGAAGAGTGCATCTAAAGGTAAACATTTGAGATGTCAGTCACCTGCATTGTCCTTATTTTCTTGGTGTGTTGGACTTTTAGTAGCAGCACAAATTGAATCTTTATATTGATTTTTGATGTTTGAATCAATGCATGGTTAGTGGCTTTGCTTCCCCATCTGTTTGGTATTTTTTTCATCTGCCAATTGACAGAAATTCATCATTCACACATCTCCTTTGAAGTACGAGGTGCAATTAGCTGTGACAACTAATCTCAGTAAACAGGAATGTAAAATCTCATCACTTTTTTTTGTGGTGGCACCATGAGTGACAAAGATCTATACACATTATTCCAACAATTTCTGTGGTGGAGAAGATAGGCACATTTTAACTTCAAATATTTTTTAAACACTTGCTTTAACACAATTTTAAATTTTTTTTACAAATATCTATGAATTTTTTTTATTTAACCACTTCAAAACAGGGCACTTAAACACCTTCCTGCCCAGACCAATTTTGAGCTTTCAGCGCTGTCGTACCTTGAATGACAATTGCGCGGTCATGCTACACTGTACCCAAATGAAATTTTTATCATTTTTTTCCCACAAATAGAGCTTTCTTTTGGTGGTATTTGATCACCTCTGCGGTTTTTATTTTTTGTGCTACAAATAAAAAAATACCGAAAATTTTGAAAAAAAAAATGTTTTTTTTTTGTTTCAGTTTCAAAACTTTGTAAATAAGTACGTTTTCTCCTTCACGGATGGGCACTGATGGGGCTACACTGATGGGCACTGATAAGGCGGCACTGATGGGCACCAATGAAGTGGCACTGATGAGGTGGCATTGATGGACACTGATAGGCGGCACTGATAGGCGACACGGATGGGCGACACGGATGGGCGACACGGATGGGCGACACGGATGGGCGACACGGATGGACACTGATAGGTGGCACAAATTGGCACTGATAGCTGGCACGGATTGGCATGGATGGGCGGCACAGATGGGCATGGGTAGGCGGCACAGATGGGCATGGGTAGGCGGCACAGATGGGCATTGGTAGGCGGCACAGATGGGCATGGGTGGGCACTGATAGGCGGCACAGGTGGGCACTGATAGGCGGCACAGGTGGGCACTCATTAGCGGCACAGGTGGGCACTCATTAGCAGCACAGGTGGGCACTCATTAGCAGCACAGGTTTTATACTGTACTAATGGATGCCAATCAGTGCCAAACAATAATGCATGCCAATCAGTGATGCCCATTGTGGGCACTGATTGCCATCCATTATGGGCACTGATTGGCATCCATTGTGCCTGACTGGCATCCCTGGTGGTCTAGGGAGGATTACCTCTGCTGGGCATCCCTGGTGGTCTGGTGGCATCCCTGGTGGTCCAGTGTGGGCATCCTCGGGGGGGGCTGTGCTGATAATCGATCAGCACAGACCCCCCCCTGTCTGAGGAGCAGCCGATCGGCTCTCCTCTACTCGCGTCTGACAGACGCGAGTGAGGAAAAGCCGATCACCGGCTCTTCCCATTTACACTGTGATCAGCCGTGATTGGACACGGCTGATCACGTGGTAAAGAGTCTCCGTCGGAGACTCTTTACCGAGATCGTAGTTGCCGGGTGTCAGACTGACACCCCGCAACAACGATCGCTGCGATGCGCGCCCCCGGGGGCGCGCAGCGGCTCATAATCCTGAGGACGTCATATGACGTCCGGTCAGGATTATGAAACCACTTTGCCACCGTCTATTTGTAATAGGGCGGGCGGCAAGTGGTTAAAATAGAAAACTCTCAAAGATATCACATAAAAAGTTAAGCTGTATACTGTACAACATAGGGTGTAATAGCATACTTGTATCCATACTGTAAAACCTCATCAAAAAGCTACTGGTGCCTTTGGAGCATCCTATATAATCACAAGCTTTAGTTTGCTATCATGGATACATGCTTGTGTTTATCCAAATACCAACTTCATGAAAGTTGGCAATGACAAAGGATAGGTCACCTCTCTGCTGCATGCTTGCAGGGTACAAACTTTTCTACTCAAGCTATGGCTGCTTTCTAAGAAAATAAACTGTAATGCCGCGTACACACGATCAGAGTTTTCGTCTGAAAAATCTTGGATGGTTTTTCCAACGGAATTCCGCTCAAGCTTGGCTTGCATACACACGGTCACACAACAGTTCTCTGAACTTTCGACCATCAAGAACGTGGTGACGTACAACTCTACGACAAGCCAAGAAAATTAAGTTCAATGCTTCCGAGCATGCGTCGAATTGTTTCCAAGCATGCGTAGGAATTTTGCATGTCGGAATTGCTACATACGATCGGAATTTCCAATCTGAACTTTTTCCGTCAGAAAAATAGAGAACCTGCTCTCAATCTTTTGTTGGCGGGATTTCCAGCAGCAAAAGTCCGATGGAGCATACACACAGTTCGAAATTCCAACCAGAAGCTCTCATCGGACTTTTGCTGGGGGGATTTTCCTGTATGGGGCTTAAGACTTTGCACGTTGTTTTAATGCACGTGAAATGTATTTAGCTGATTTAAATGAAAAGCAGAGTTGCAGCTATTTTTTTAAAACACCCCCACGATGTTCGCAAGTAATACAATATATTATGGAATAGTTAATACTAGTAGGTTTTATAATTAATTTTCTATTTTTTAAACTTACTCTGCTCTCCTCAGTGAGCGTGCTCCCATCTTCAGTATGGGCATCTGAAGCCCACTCGTTGTTCCCTCCGGGATAAGGTGCTGCTCGCTACCCAGCTTGCACCTTCTGTTCTCGCGCATGCACATATTGTACTAAGTGTGGTGCACTCATTGTGTTGCAGGTTGCCTGGCATTGCGTAATTTCCGGTTTGGAAATACCACGATACTACAAGTAAGCACATGAGCACTGCAGCAAGGCCAGATTGGCTTAGTGTTTTGACCCTCCTTCTCCCAATGTGATCACAACTGTGCAGGGGATTACAGGAAGCTGATAAGACAAATTCATTTACTTACACTGAAAATAACCTGAATATTTATTTTTTTATTAAACACAACAGCATTTATTCCCATTTTTTTCATATACAGTATGTATGGAGTTCAGCTACAGTACTATGTAAAAAATCTCATCACATAAAACCAGACACAATTGTTTTCCTTCAATGGTTTCCTCAATAGTCTGTGCAGAGCTAGAAAAATAAAATCTGTTTTCATGCAGCCACATAAGCCTAGGGTATGTCCTGACACAGGGAACAATAGAGCAAGCATACAGAAGCTGCAGCTCAAATCATGTCAAATCAACACATTATGGAAGGCACAGCGCCAAAAAACGTTTGACCTAAAAAGAGCAAAAGCATTAAATGCATTAATATGTCCTTTGTCTAGGAAGCAAATGAAGTGTAATGTATTCTTTTTCTGTAGTGTCTGTACAAGATGTATACTGTCTGTGTCTTCGCTTATTTAGCAAAGCTTTTTTAAGTGCAACCTTTATTGGGCAAGCTGAAATTATTGCTGGAAATTAAATTATGGATCCTTCAGAGGCCCGATGAGGTCATTCAGCTAATAATAATGATGAGGTCGTGAGGCTGTAGATGTTGTTGCTGGCGTATTTGTTGACATCTGACATATGTAAGACTTACCTTATTCTAAAAGCTGTTCTTGACACACACAACACTAATATATTTGATATAGAAGGGGTTTCTGCAAAGTGTACATATTTGTGTACTGATACAATATAATAGTTTTATAAGCATTGCTATAATATAATAATATAATTATCATTGGTATATATTGAAAATTATATTATTATAGGGGGACAGGCATTCCATTAGGGCTCTTTTGTATAGTGGTATAGAATAAAAAATGCTTGTTGTTATGGCTCCTGGAAGCCACAGCTGCAGCATATTTTTGCTTATAGACTAACATTACAACATCACATTATATATGTACTGTACATGCATAAACACTTGCATACATTTGCATGTGCAGACGTAGGGGTGTAATTTTTGTGAATGTATGTTTGTTCCAGCATTTATGTATACCTATGGGTGAAAAAACACTGCAGCTGTGGCTCTCAGAAGCCAAAATATGGAACATATTTTACTTTTTATGGCCGTACACCTAATATACGGCTGTGTGTAAGAGCTTATACTTTTTTGTGGAGTACTCAGTTTTGCTGAAATACCGATTCTTTGCACGGGGAAGCAATGCCCAACCATGGATGTCACAATATATAAAAAGATGGCAAGTCTAGGCTTTTTGCAATGTTTTTCATTACTTTGCAGAGGGTGATCAGGAGAAAGGGAGGTAAGATTTAGAGCTTTATGCTTATAAGTGAGCTTATCTTGCCATCTACCCAGCATATATAATAATTATTATTATTATACAGGATTTATATAGCGCCAACAGTTTTATAATGTAGAGAGACACTACACCAGTGATGCTCAACCAGTGGCCCAGGGGCCACATGTGGCCCGCAGAGCCCTCTGATGTGGCCCGCCACCTCCTTCTGTGGGATGGCAGATTAGCAAGCCCAGATCATGGGTTTCAGACCCGCTATCCCAGAGCATCTGTGTTGTTAATGAAGCCGGCAAAGCAAGCAGCTGTGAAGTAGAGCTGTATAAGCTGATGCTTCCTGTATAGCGCCATCTCTTGCCACAAGCGGAGTGAAACCAAATGCACTCTGCCGGGGACAGCAACAGCAAGTGATACCTGAATGGAAGACTGTTATTAAAGGTCAGTTTATTACTAAAATTGCAGTGTATATATGGGCATAACTGGGCAGTGGTTACTGGGCTGCTTTCAAACTGATCTGCAGGTGCAGTGCACCTTCAGGTAACCTGCACTGAGGCATAGACTTCTGTTATTACCTGCAGGTTTGGTGAGCTTTCAGAAAGTGCACCACACCTGTAGGCTATAACAGAAGTCTATGGCAAAGTGTAGCTAACCCACAGGAAAGACACAGTTGCACTGCGCTGCATTAGTGTGAAAGGCCCCTTTCACACAATTAGTACAACTCAATCGGACCCTCCACTCACCTCTATGAAACGGCAGATGTAAATGGATTTGTGTCCTTTTACACCCGCCTACCTCCAATCTGATTCGCAAAAAAAAAACAAAAAAAACAGAAGGGGATCAATCCCCTTCCATCAGGGCGGATCGGAGGACCCATAGAGTAGAGTGGGCTGTTTCCTCTCTGCACGGACCTGTTCCGCCTGCTCTGCTCATTGTGGCCCGCGACTGGTTACAAAGTCGCTTAAGTGGCCCTTGCTCTTTAAAAGGTTGGGCACCCCTGGCCTACACCAACAGTACAATTCAAGACAAGAGTGTTAAAGGAGCCCTGCTCCTGGGATCTAAGAGGGAGGGGCTGGTGAAACAAAAGGTAGGGACTGTGAGGGATGAACTGATGAGGGGAATAGAAGATTCAGTTGTTAGCTGGAGGCAGGATAGGCCACCCAGAAGAGATGAGTTTTCAGGGATTGCCTAAAAGTGGATAGAATAGGAGATAGCCAGACAGATTGAGGTAGCAAGTTCCAGAGGATGTGAGATGTGGAGAAATCCTGGAGACGAGCATGGGAGGAGGAGACAAGGGAGCTAGAGAGCAGAATAAACAATATTAACACTATAGCGTTAATCACTATTACTTTATTTGTAGCTAATGTTTAGGTATGTGTAACGACCTACCTTGATCACCAGACCTCATTCCCCATGTTTTTCAATGATAACCATTCATATATATGCGACTTAAAGTTCCAGCAACTTCAAAGTAGTTCATATACTACTTTGGTCTGACTTTCATGCAACTTATGGGCCATAGACTTCAATGTTAACCCTCAAAAGTTGCATGAAAGTCATACCTGAATGTTGTACAGTGCAAAAGCTGTGCAACAGTTGTCCATTATCACTGGCCAAAGCCAAAGTCGTATCCAAGTCGCACCCATCCAAAGTTGTGTCAGAGTTGCAACAAAGTTGCTTCAAATTCGACGCAACTTTGAAGTCATACAAGTGTGAATGGAGTCTAAGAGCTGCCAGAGTTCTTGCCTGTAAGTACTACCATTAAAGTCTGTATATCAAGACACTGAGATCTAATGTCTGCTAATGTGGGACCACCGTATGAAACAAATCAATGATTTTTATAAACTTTTCTACAACATGGCTAAGAAAGAAATAAAGAAAGTGGTGCTAAAGGTTTCTGCATATTTGGACTTGTTCTTCAAAGCTGGTAACTCTCGATTCCTCTTCATTTTTATATTGGGTACTAGCATGGTGTATTTTTTTTTTGTTTTGGGAATGAGAATTACCTTTTTATTTTTATGTTGAGCCTGGCCTCCAGTGGATAAGCAGAGGAGAGCAGGGGTTTTGTGTGAAGATCACTGTATTTTTTTTTTTTAAACAGTACCAGTCTTGGCGTATATCAGTAAGATTGGATTAAACATTCATGCAATGTACTGTATACAGGATGCTTACAATACTCTTTTTATACCCACGGTATTCGCAGGGTGCTTATGTAGCGGTGTAATTGTCACTAGTAACAAACATCCACCAAACATCCACCAAATCACCCCGCTGCCAGACCTTCATATATCACCTCAAAAACAATGATTTGCTTTGTTTTTGCTTATTGGGGGTATAACTTGGTTGGGGAAAGGGGTATATGGGATGCCCATAGAATGTTATTTAGAAATTTCATAGATTAGCATATAATTTGAGCCTGAAGGAATGATGCGCATGTGTAACAGCTACATGCTATACATGTTATAATGAAGACCAAACTGGTCCAATCAATAAGTGTTCTTTTTTTCTCTATTTGCAGTATAAGGATGGTTTAATTAGTGTTGTTTTTAATATTATTATTATTATTTTTATATGTTTGTTAGTATTTTAATGTTCTTTAGACCCATGCAGGGGTTCTTTCTAACAAAATAATTGTATAAATAAACCTATGTATTTTTCAAAGTACTGATATTTGATCATTGTCTCTGTACCTGTAAAGTGTAATATTATAGAAAATTAGTTTATTGGTTTTCTTTTATATTCTTGTGTTGATACTAATACTTTAATGAATGTAGGTACTGTGGTTGTCCTATATAGATAATATTGTTTTTGGAATGAAAATATGGGATGGGGGCCCACCCATTAGATGTTTGCCCTTACCTCACTAGTATCTTTTGAACTACTGTATATTTCTGTCCATCACAGTCTGCTGAGGTTATTCTAAATGATGGTGTCCTTTTTTTCCAGGCTTTACCACTTCTGCTGCCATGTTTAACTATCATATCTCTTTACTCTTTCCTTATTTTTTATTCTGTCAATACTGTTTGTAGCACCTTACAGGTCCGTACAGGGTCTCTGGAGTGGATTCTGACCATTCAAAGCAAGAGAAGACTTTGGAACTGTTGTATAAAACTAAGGCCGCGTACACACGCGGGGACTGTTCGCTCAACTTTGTTTGTCAAACAGTTTCAGCGGACAGTCCGCTCAAACTTAGCATGGACGGACTTGCCCACACACGATGAACGAACAGTCCGCTGAAACCGCGCGCGATGACGTGAACGGCACGTACGACGGGACTAGAAAACGACGTCCTATACACTGCAATGCAACCTTCGGCGTGTAAATCCTTTCTGAGCATGCGCGGAACTTAGTTTGACGAACAAGCCTACACACGAGGGGACTGTTCGCTGAAACAAAGTTTCAGCGGACAGTTTTTCGGAAATTCCGAAAAACTTTGTTCAGCAGACTGTTCGCTGAAACTGTCCGCTGAAAGCCCACACACGAGCGGACTGTCCGCTGAAACACTGTTCAGCGGACAAAGTTGAGCGAACAGTCCCCGCGTGTGTACGCGGCCTAAGATTTTGTTGTACTGGGAGCCCAACTGTGGCATACATTTTCTGTGTTGGATAAAGTTGGAAAGGGTTGGAAGCTCACTTAAGTTTTTATTGCTAGGAAAAACGGATAGGAGGTACTGGAACCCTGAAGATTCTTTGTGTTTGCTTTATGATAATGGAATCATCAATGTTTTGGTGAGTTGGTAGCTTCTTCACACCACAGGTCTTCCACGATTACCTTGGGTTGTGATAGAGATGGGTAAATCAGTATATGAAGCACCACATCATAATATTCAAGGCAAATTCAAGTTTAGTCCAATATCTTTGCTCCCTTCACCAGGAGTAACATGTAACATGAAAGGCAAAAATTATAAATATTTGTAGCATAAGGTTAAAAAACTGAAGAACAATGAATTAGCAATAAGGACTACATACATGAAAAGTATTACATAATGATTTTAGAATAAAAATTATGGCACTTAAATGATTGTAATAAAAAATTAGATCACTGTAAATCAATAATAATCATACTCTTATTAATACTTACTGTAATGCACAAAAATATTAACTATATTGGTGATCATTGTTTGGTGTTATCATATCAATAGAAATATGATAAAAAAAGTGTATGATAGATATATATCTATATATATATATATATATATATATATATATATATATATATATATATATATTATATATGTGTTTTTGTTTTTTTATAATACCTCACTGCTGACAGCTGCAATACTAGCCATACAAGGAGTTGTGTCACAAATTCAAACTGAGGAAGTTGCACGCGGCCTGGTACGGCTCAGGAGGGGGGGGGGGGCGCTCGCTCGTCCCCACCCCCTTTCCTGGCCAGCCGGGTAGAGTGCTTGGATAAGGGTCTGATATGGACCTGGGGGGACCCCCACGCCGTTTTTTTCGGCGTAGGGATTCCCCTTTAAGTCAATACCAGGTGACGGGGCCAGCGACGCCTCTTTCGCTGGCCCCGGCTACCTGGAGACGCGCTCAAAATGAGCAGACTTTTCTCCGCATGTGTGGGCGAGTCCGTTCATTTCAAAAAGTACGGCGGATAGTCCGGCGGACTTAGTACGCTGTATTAGTCCGCTGAAAAAGTGCCGTGTGTGGGCAAGTAGCTCGTTCGTAAAGTCCGGCGGACAGTCCGGCGGAAAGTCCGCCAGGCTAAGTCCGCCGGATAGTCTGCTACGTGTGTACGCGGCATAACAAATGCAATTTTTGGTATATGAATTCTTATTAATTAACAAAGTTACTGCTTTTTAAAATCTGATGAGACTACTCTCATTTGGACACCCCTGCTATGCATGTCATTCGGAGATGCGAATTCAAATCTCCAAGTTCTGAAATCAAAATTCCAAGTTCCAATTACACATTCCTTATTTCAAATTCTGAGTTCTGAATTTCAAATTCTGAGTTCTGAATTTCAAATTCCAAGTTCCAAATTCCATGTCCCGAATTCCAAATTCCAAATTCCGAATTTCAAATTCGATGTTCAAAATTCTGAGTTCCAAATTCCAAATTCCATGTTCCAAGATCTGAATTCCGAGCTTCTGAATTCCAAATTCCAAGCTCTGAATTCTAAATTCCAAGTTCTGCATTCTGAATTCTATGCTCTGAATTCCAAATTCCGAGTTCAAACTTCCATTTTCTAAGTTCCAGGTGCAGATTTTTGAATTCCAAGTTCTGAATTCTGAGTTCTGAATTCCAGATTCAGTGTTCTGAAAACACTAAAAACATTTAGTATTTGACGAAAAGCTATGATGAAAATTAGTCAATTTTTGTCAATGAAAAAAAACCGAAAGAAAATGTTGGGGAGGGGCGCTTACCCACGTGAACTTCCGGTTTCCTCAAAGCGCCATCTGTAAAGCCTGTGAATGTTTCACCTCCCAGCAAGTAAGGTAGCGACTGTAGCGTGCTTGGTAGTGTGGCATGCTTAGCACTGTGCAGCATTACAGGCCTCCTCAGACCATTCAGAGCACTGCGCAGCATTCCAGGCCCCTCAAACAACTGTCCACAGAACTGTGTGCATTATAGGCCTTCTCAGACAGACATCCACCCAAAGCATTGTGTGCATTACAGGCCTCTTCAGACCACCATTCAGGGTTTACTTCCTCTTTAAACAAACCACAGCAGCAGCCCTGCAGAAGAACCACCCAGCTCTAGGGAAAAAGACTCCCCCATGAGGGAAAGTGACTCTGAGATCATCGGAGGTTAATAAAAATGGATATTGTTATGATCCACTGACTAATGGCATTGTTGACTGTGCACTTCTCTTTTTTAATATACTGTATCTAAGAATTAGAACTGTTGATATAATAAACTGTGAACAGTAAACTGATTCTTATTGTAGAAATAAGCATTACCTTTGAGTATTGGTTTATTATGCTGTGTCAGTGGCAGTCCCTGGGCTTGTAGCTGTGGAATTGTGTTGCTGTGTTGTTGTGTTCAGGTACTTGTAAATGAGCATTGTGGCATCACACAAAGAGTTTCATTTATTTTAAATTTTTTCTATTTTAATGTTACACTTCTGTCAGAAAAGCAATATTCTTGTAATGAAACTTGGTTTTACTTACAAAGAGTAAAGACGTTATATAACAGCTAAATCTGTCTCTGTGTAGTTTGTTCAAGCCTTAATACCATAAATAATAACATGATATTAGATTTTGCAGATTGCTGATTTTAGTCGACTAAATATGACTAAAACTAAAACGATTGCAGATGACTAAAATGCGACTAAAACTAAAATGGCATTTTAATCAAAAGAATATGACTAAAACTAAATTGAAATTTGATGCCAAAATTAATACTGTTTTGCACACAGCAGCCTCGATCCTCTTCTTCTTGGGTCCATCACAGATGCTCCACGCCCCCTCCCCTTGCCGAGTGCCCCCATAGCAAGCCACTACCCAGATAGCAAGCAATTGTGCTGCAAGTTTGAAAATGACTTGCTAAGCTATTTCTAGACTTGTCAGGATTCACAAGTTTGTTGCACAATTGCAGCAAGTCCACATTGCATGACTCCAGATGAACTTTCTTTGCAAACATTCTGCAAGTCTGCTGCAAGTTCTGGTTCTGTTATGTTGTGCAATAGTCATCCCATCACAGGGGTCACTGTGGCTGAATTTATATGCTGTAGACTTGCAAAGTTCTTACTGTATACTCACCACTGCAACTTTGCTCTTGCTAGAGACTTGCCACGCAAATTTTCTACAAATTGGAAAAGCGTCAACTAGAACTTGTGCTTGAAGTGCTCTGCAAATGTACAACTTGCCAGTGAAAATGTGCAGCAAGTTAACAGACTTCAACAAAATTCAACACTGTTACAAAAGTTGTGGAAGTTATCCTTGATATCTGGGTATGCTATGGGGCACTCGTGCATGCTCGCTCCAGAGCCGTCTCTGTGTGTCCAAAAGACACGGAGAGCATGGCTCAGCCCTGGCCCCTCCTCACTGGTTGTGATTGACAACAACGAGAGCCAATGGCTCCTGCTGCTGTGTCTCAGCCAATTAGGAAGGAGAGACCCGGGAACTGCTGCTCTCATACATATCACTGGATCGAGATGGGGCTCAGGTAAGTATTAGGGATGCTTGGAGGAGAATGTAGCGAACTGAAGGCTTTTTTATCTTCCTGCGTAGCAGGTAAAAAAAAAAAACTTTCAGCCTTTACAACCACTTTAGGCTGGGTATACATATACCGAATGCCACCAGATCAGAAGGAACCAGATGACTTTTGGTATATGTGTATCACTGACTTGGAGGGATTTGTCAGTTTGTTTTTTTTACGTACAGCTCGCTGGTTCAAGGAAAAAAACCTAGAATGTATACCCTGCTTTGGAATGTAAACAGTCAAGTGAGTATTCGCTGCTGTTTTTTTCTATTGGAAATCCCAGTATGCCCTGCAAAGACTGTATAATGGAGAACCCTCTATTATATGTTTATTATAGATTTAAAGAAGATACACTATATTACCAAAAGTATTGAGACGCCTGCCTTTACACGCACATGAACTTTAATGGCATTCCCAGTCTTAGTCCGTAGAGTTCAATATTGAGTTGGCCCTCTCTTTGCGGCTATAACAGCTTCAACTCGTCTGGGAAGACTGTCCACAAGGTTTAGGAGTGTGTCTAGGGGAACGTTTAACCATTTTTCCAGAAGTGCATTTATGAGTTCAGGCACTGATGTGGACAAGAAGGCCTGGTTCACAGTGTCTCCACTCTAATTCATCCCAAAGATGTTCTTTCAGGTTGAGGTAAGGACTGCAGGCCAGTCAAGTTCCTCCACCCCAAACCGTGTCATCCGTGTCTTTATGCACATTGCTTTGTGCACTGGTGCGCAGTCGTGTTGGAACAGGAAGGGGCCATCCCCAAACTGTTCCTGCAAAGTTGGGAGCCTGAAATTGTCCAAAAATGTCTTGGTATGCTGACGCCTCAAGAGTTCCCTTCACTGGAACTAAGGGGCCAAGTCCAACCGCTAAAAAACAACCCCACACCATAATCCCCCCTCCACCAAATGATTTAGAACAGTAAAAAAAAGCAAGGCTTTGCATCACACAAAATGGAATATTCCATTTTGGATAATGTAATTTAACAAAATAAAAAAACATTCTCAGTTAGCTGCACTATTTTCCTTTTTCCATCTTGGCTGTGAAACTCGGAAGCATAAATGAATATTCACCAAATATGAAACAGTAAATATTCCTGTAATAAAACTACAGCAGAAGAATTGTTTCTTTGCGCACACTAGTATTTAAGCCTGCTGGTAATGGTACATACAGAGCCTCTTTGGCAGGTAAGATTGGCAAGCACAAGATTTGGAATGCGTTCCAGTATTCCATATTTAGAAAAGCTGCTGATTATACCTACGCAGCCATCTGCCTTATACTGGATTGTAAATTATGGGTAGTACTTTCAGAAACGGGCTTATTAAATGAGTCATATTATCCTAATTGCATGGTCGCTCCAAATGTAGAATGTGGTTACATCTCGCTCTCCACCTAGAAATAGATCATATATGAATAGTGTTTTCTTTTACACACACAGAAATACAATGTTGTGCAGATGGATATTATACGTATATTATATATTAGCATGTATACTTTTTCTACCAGCACCAGAGGCAGATTACAAGTGTGTAGTGTTCTATTGAATGCTTTAATCATTTATTTTGTGACAGTTGTAAGTGATGAGACCAGTAGAGAAGAAAGATTATAACTGTAAAACATATTTAGTCAATAAGAAACACAATTATCCCAAAAAATCAAATACCAGGTTTCGGGGAATAAACAGTCACAGCTTTATTGATAGACTGTGCAAGCGCTGAAAGTTAAAGCGAACCTGTTCTCTATTTTAAGGAATATTGAAAAATGTAATATAATACAGCTTACCGGTTCTTAGCTGTGGCATCCACATTAGTTTTCTTCTTTTCTAAGACAGAGGTCTCCAAACTTTCTAAACAATGGCCCAGTTTACTGTCCTTCCGACTTTAGGGGGGCCGCACTTGGCCCAGTGAGAGTAGAAAATGCCCCATCTTTGGTATAAGGAGGAGAAATAGTTGGTGTCAGGGGGAGAAATGGTGCCCCATTGTTGGTGTCAATGGGAGGAATATTGCTCCATTGTTGGTGATAGTGGGATAAATTATGCCCCATTGTTGGTGTCAGTGGAAGGAATTATGCCCCATCATTGGTGTCAATGGGAGGAGAAGTGCCGCATTGTTGGTGTCAGTGGGCGGAATATTGCCCCATTGTTGGTGCCAGTGGCAGGAATAATGCTTCAAGGGTCAGATAAAGTAAATTTTTTGCAAGTGTAGCACTAACCCCCGAAGGAGCTTCTGGTTATTTTTGGGCTTACCATTACCTTCCGCTTCTCCTTGTTGCACGTCTAGGGGATGTCCCGTGGTAGGTGACCCAGTAACTTGAGACTGACAATACAGTGGTGTGAAAAAGTGTTTGCCCCCTTCCTCATTTCCTGTTCCTTTGCATGTTTGTCACACTTAAGTGTTTCGGAACATCAAACCAATTTAAACAATAGTCAAGGACAACACAAGTAAACACAAAATGCAATTTGTAAATGAAGGTGTTTATTATTAAAGGTGAAAAAAAATCCAAACCATCATGGCCCTGTGTGAAAAAGTGATTGCCCCCTAAACCTAATAACTGGTTGGGCCACCCTTAGCAGCAACAACTGCAACCAAGTGTTTGCGATAACGTGCAATGAGGCTTTTACAGCGTCCTGGAGGAATTTTGGCCCACTCATCTTTGCAGAATTGTCCTAATTCAGTTACATTAGAGGGTTTTCGAGCATGAACGGCCTTTTTAAGGTCATACCACAACATCTCAATAGGATTCAGGTCAGGACTTTGGCTAGGCCACTCCAAAGTCTTCATTTTGTTTTTCTTCAGCCATTCGGTGGTGGACTTGCTGGTGTGTTTAGGATCATTGTCCTGCTGCAGAACCCAAGTTCGTTTCAGCTTGAGTACACGAACAGATGGTCGGACATTCTCCTTCAGGATCTCTTGGTAGACAGCAGAATTCATAGTTCCTTTTATCACGGCAAGTCTTCCAGGTCCTGAAGCAGCAAAACAGCCCCAGACCATCACACTACCACCACCATATTTTACTGTTGGTATAATGTTCTTTTTATGAAATGCAGTGTTCCTTCTACGCCAGATATACTTGGACACACACCTTCCAAAGAGTTCCACTTTTGTCTCATCGGTCCACAGAATGTTGTCCCAAAAGTCTTGGGGATCATCAAGATGTGTTGTGGAGAAATTGAGACGAGCTTTGATGTTCTTTTTGCTCAGCAGTGGTTTTCTCCTTGGAACTCTGCCATGCAGGCCATTTTTGCCCAGTCTTTTCCTGATGGTGGAGGCATGAACGCTGACCTTAACTGAGGCAAGTGAGGCCTGCAGTTCCTTGGACGTTGTTGTGGGGTCTTTTGTGACCTCTTGGATGAGTCGTCGCTGCGCTCTTGGGGTAATTTTGGGCGGCCGGCCACTCCTGGGAAGGTTCACCACTGTTCCATGTCTTCGCCATTTGTGGATAATGGCTCTCACTGTGGTTCGCTGGATTCCCAAAGCTTTGGAAATGGCTTTATAACCCTTTCCAGACTGATAGATCTCAATTACTTTCTTTCTCAATTGTTCCTGAATTTCTTTGGGTCTCGGCATGGTGTGTAGCCTTTAAGGATCTTCTGGTGGACCTTACTGTGTCAAGCAGCTCCTATTTAAGTGATGCCTTGATTGTGAACAGGTGTGGCAATAATCAGGCCTGGGTGTGGCTAGAGAAATTGAACTCAGGTGTGGACAACCACAGCTATAGTATGTTTTAACAAGGGGGGCAATCACTTTTTCACACAGGGCCATGATGGTTTGGATTTTTTTTCACCTTTAATAATAAACACCTTCATTTACAAATTGCATTTTGTGTTTACTTGTGTTGTCCTTGACTATTGTTTAAATTGGTTTGATGTTCCGAAACACTTAAGTGTGACAAACATGCAAAGGAACAGGAAATGAGGAAGGGGGCAAACACTTTTTCACACCACTGTAGATCCACTTGAATGGATTTTATTTGCAAACTTCAACCATTGAACAGTCTTTAATTTGGGATCAGAGGGTTGGGAAGGAATTCAGGTACTCTCAATGTCAAAGTCTATAAACGTTAAAGAACTTGCTTACTTTGACTGCATGCAGAGAATAGCCATTCGCAGCTGGGTGAACACTCAGGTTGGACAGTCCCTCTCTCACAAGGCCTAGCAGCCAACAAGGTGCTTATTCAGGAACAAAGTCTTTATCACCGACGTTGTTACAGAACATGTAGGGAAACTAAACTGTAGAATACTTGTAATATACCTGGATCTTTCAGCCTGCTTGGCGATATCCACAAAACCGGATTCTCTTGGTTACTTCAGCCCTTCCAGGCTCTTGTTAAGAAAACCAAACTCACACGTGGCATTCTTCTAAAGAGTCCTCCCCTGGAATGCTTGAAGTTCAATGGGTCTCTCCCGAACCAGAGACAGCACCCATCCACCTTGGAATCCTTCCTTAGTTCCCTTGCCTTGGACTAGCCAGCCCCCAGGCATTAGAGTTGGGTGGATCCGCACCCCAGGCCATAGCCTTCCTGGGAGCTGGTCAGGATGACCAGGACCATGTAATCAGCACAGCATACTGGACCGGAACCCCGAACCACGTGACGTCCGCATCTTAAATATCCTCTCCCAGAGGGCACAGTGAGAGGGCCACTCCCACTGACCTGACTCTGAAAGAGAGTAACTTAAGCGCCTGACCAGACCATAGTTCCACGCCTGCCACCAGAGACAGCGCCTCCCTGTGGCCAGGCTGAACATCTCACAGCCCAGTCAGACTGACACAGAAGCCAAATTTAGACAAATAGACCCAAACCAAACTGTAGTCATATGATGTCCTTGAATTTGTGCGGGGATATCTGAATGATGCCTGTAGCTACAGGCATCATTCAGATATCAGCTTTTTCAGCCGGCGATTCCCTACACCATAAGAACAATCATAGCAGCTGTTCCGCTGCTTGATTGTTCTTACAGGAGGCGAGAGGGGACGCCCCCCCTCCTGCCGCCCTCCAGATCTTCTACCGACTCGCCAATGCAATCAAAGCCAGAATCTTTTTTTTATTTTTTTATTTCAGGCTTCCTAGCCTAGAGGTTAAATGCAGGGTCTTATTAACCCCATATCTCACTGTAAAGAGGACCTGTCGTGCCATATTCCTATTACAAAGGATGTTTACAAGTTTGCAAAAACTTGAGACCGATCTCTGGGCATATTACATTGGGTGGGCAGTGGCACACACAGCCCCATAGCCTAGGATGGCAGAGCACTTACCCTCTCCTGCTCCTCTCTCCTTCTACTCCCTCTTTTCTCTGAGCTAAGAGACTGGCTTGAGTCTGCACTGTCTATTGTTACCTCTTTCCTTTGAAGACTAGAACTATTACTACCCAAAATGTATCCCTCATGTCTTCCCTTTCTGCTACATTACCATGCTCCAGTTTTCAGTGTCTAGCTCAATTTTCAGTGGGGCATGGGAAACCTCATTAGCATTTAAATGAAGTAAGACTGAAACTTCCTAAAAACACAAATAAGCCCATAATGGAATTCACTGATTTTTACCAATTTTATTGCTATGAAATAATTAAAACCAATGAATATGGTCATAGACATACATAAGTTTTCTGAGGACTGTAATGCAGGCCACATGCACAGCAAACCTCCGATAATTTTATCCCGTTTTTAATCATAAAAACAATTCACCTGATTAAGACAATTTACCACTGTTACTTTAGTTCATTCTGTGGTTGGGAGTGGTTGAAATTGCTTAAAACGGATGTGCACTCGCAATATTTTTTTTTTTTTACACTTAAAAATTCACATATTTACAATGTAATTTCCTCCTGAGATGTCCGTTTTTGTTTCAAATAGTAAATAGAAAGATCCCAGTACAGCGGGACTTTTAAGGCAGACCAAAATATGAGTAAAAAATATATTACAAATTTATTCACAAAAATTATACACAAAATCGTTTTACAGAACAGTATAAAAATCCATACATATATCAATGCGTGGAATCATACATATAAATATATAGTCTGCACAACATCAAAGGTTTCATATGGTTTTATAATGTAAACTCCAAAACGCCAAAACGCCAAAACGCATGGATTTTTATACTGTTCTGTAAAACGATTTTGTGTATCATTTTTGTGAATAAATTTATAATATATTTTTTACTCATATTATGGGCTGCCTTAAAAATCCCGCTGTCCTGGGAGGTACTGTGATCTCCTTGTTAGGGGATCTTTCTATTTACACGTTTTGGGATGTTGGTGGCAATGATATTGAAAAGTTTGATGCTTTCCTTTATGGTTCATCTCTTATATTGTTTCACATAGTAGGTAATATAAAATGTGTACTGCCGTTTTCATCTTGCTTGTGGGCATCTGAAGCCTACAAGCAATCACTTCCTGGTTCCAGTATTCCAGAATGCAGATCTACCAACATTCCTTGCGTTGTGATGTCTAACAATAGTATACACAGCAAATCCTGCAAGATTTTGCATCGGGCCTCCACACTGACTCCTGGGAGCAATGAGACGAGATCCCAGGAGACAGTGCGGTGAGGCAGGAAATTACACAAATGCCCCCAATATACCCGCCCACAGCCGCAGAGAGTGTATGCAGCAAAGAAAAACCAAGGCACATATATACAGGTACACCCGGAAAAAAAAAAAAGAAATGTTCCATTTTGCATTCTATGCTGTATTTAAAAACGACTGAGATTAACTTTAAAAACTGTGTGAACAATCGCTTTAAAAAATGCATGTGGCCACGTGCTACATGCATAGCCTTAGAACATTATATGGAAGGTCACATGGGGCAGAGTGTGCGCAAGAACAGCCAAAAATAGTTTAAAACCTGCAAATAATAGTAAATGCCGATGTGTAATCCATTATACATGTCCATATGGAAATATATCAGTCTTTTCTAGTATATATTCCTCCAAGTATAAGCAGCTAACAAAAAAAGAATAATCTACGTTAGTTTGCGCTTTTCAGACTCCTGTTTTTTCAGATCATTTTACTGCTGCTCAGCTTGTGCTTGTGGGTTTGTATCTGGTTTTCAGTGCATGCAGTCAGTTCGTATCTGTTTTTCAGTGCGTTCTTTTATGCTTGTTGCTGATTTTCAGCTCGCTCTTCACAGGCCTTGCTGTTGTTCAGTGCGTTCTGCTAAGTTCGTTCTGACTTGCCAACCATTTTGGAACCATGTTGTGGGTATGTACTTGTCGTACAGTTTGTGCTGTGTGGGAGCTTGGTGTTGGGGTTTATACTTTGACCCAAGCCCAGTCCATGAACAGGGCAAGGAGGAGTTCATGGACCAAGAATAGGTTACTCCAGCATGACCAATTCTCGCACATGCCTCTGCTTCATGAGATCTAGGAGAATAAACCTGATGCTCTCAGGAACTTTCTCCGGATGACGGACCCCATTTTTCACTGTCTGTTGGCTTTGCTCACCCCTTATATTATGAAGCTGGACACCTACATGTGGCAAGCCATCATTCCGGAGCAGAGACTAGTCGCCCCCCTTGCGGTACTTGGTGACTGGGAGAAGTCTAAAGGACCTCAAGTTCTCTACAGGCATCTCCCCCCAGGCTCTGGGGCCATTATCCCAGAGGCCTGTTCTGTCATCATTCAGGTCCTGCGGAAGGACTATATTAGGGTAAGTTTTATCCTTTAACATCACATTCTATGTATTTAATGTTTGCTAATGTATTGTATTTATTGTATCGTTTCCTAATTACCATGATTGGAATATGCTGTGAATGTCCACTTTATCCTCATGCATGTTGGAAGCTTTTTAAATGCTCCTTTTTTTGCCTACATGCATATTTGCCTTCACGAACCTCACCAGCATGCTATCCTGGGCCCATATACACCTATAGCCTAGTCCCTTAACAATGTATTTTGTCAGTTACATTGTAGTGCTTTACCCAAAACACCCCCTAAAATGTATACAAATGTTATGTGTGTCCTTAAAGTGGTTTGGTACCTAAAAATGAAAGTTCATGTTATTAAAATCAACAGATAGCATACTTACCTAAACGAACCCTGAAAAAAAAAAATATCATTTCCTTACCTTTTATTTCTGATGTTTCAGCTGACTTCCTGGTTGTCCTCCCGTGGGAGTAGGTGTGGCTATCGTCCTCGCAATGGTCCCTGGGAAATTTCCCAAGAATCCATGGGGGACAATGAAAGTTTTTCTTTCCTTGTCACTGCTCTCACTGAGCATGTGCAAGATGGAGCGGAGCATGCTGGGAGCCAGACGTCATCATATACCAGGAAGTAAATGCCTGTGGGCTTCAGACGCCCACAGTTAAAATGGAAAATGCCAGGGCAGGTTTTTATAAGTCATCCTGAGGAAAAGATTCGTGGCGCCGGGGGTCAAATAAACGCCGGACGTGGATGCCAATCGAAGGTAGCACTCACCCACCAGTGAGACAGGTAAGAAAAAAATAAAAAAAGAGTGGAATCCCGCTTTAAATTCAGGCAGAGTGCTGGAGGCTTTTTTTTGGCTCCCAATGTCACCTAAAACCACCGCCGCCCTAAAATTTTTACAATGGGCCATCAGAGGAGGTGGGGGGAGGAATATGAAATAAATGGACCTTAGATTCTTGTCTTGAAATGGGAACAGAGGGGCGCCAGACTGAGTGCAGTATAAATCATATATTTAATAAAAACAAGTAGTAACTCACAGGTTAAATTAGATGAGTTCAGTATGTGGTGAAAATCGACAGTCCTGGAGTCTTATAAATGTCTTCTCTTTGCAGCCTGGGGCACTGGTGTGATCTTACAGGGATCCAGAGAATGCTGGGAACCAGGAGGCAGGAAGCAAGAAGCAGCTGGTCGTGACTTCACAGGAACAGGAAATGTGATTATTCACAGTGGCAAGGAATGGTAATGCATTTCGAAGCTACAGCTTCTTCATCAGACCATTATTGGCTGGCAAACCTGGCAGGCTTAAATACGGAGGAAATAGAAACAGAGAGATCTGATGGGCTGGCCAGCCCGTCAATCAAATAGACAGATTATAAGAGGTAGATGGTTGGAGACCGAAGTGAATGTAAATATGAGTAAGAATCTTGCTGATTAATAGTGGAAGATGATAATTTTATGACGTTTGCAGAAATTGATCAAATAATTCATTGATTAAATACATAAATATAAAATATATAAATATACCTAAGATTTAAAATTAATACATTTTTATGAGTAAATTAACTAAAAAAATGAATTAAAGAGGGATTCCACCAAAAAAAAAAAATATTAAAAGCCAGCAGCTATAAATACTACAGCTGCTGACTTTTAATAAATAGACACTCGCCTGTCCCGGGTTCCAGCGATGCCGGCAGCCGAGGCCGATTGATCGCTCGGCCCTCGGCTGCTGCCGCCACCATTCTAGGTGAGGGAATCAGGAAGTGAAGCGAATCGGCTTCACTTCCCGGTTCCCTACTGCGCATGCGCGAGTCGCGCAGCGCAATAGGAATTCTCCGCGCTGTCCCTGAGACCCGTGTGTGTCCCAGCAGACAGCGCGGCAGGACAGGAAATGGCGTAGACTCCCACGGAAGTCTATGCCCGGAAGTGGGTGTAAATACCTGTCTTTGACAGGTATCTCCACCCCCCTCCCCCCTGAAAGGTGCCAATTGTGACACCGGAGGGGGGGAGGGATCCGATCAGCGGAGGTTCCCTTTAGGGTGGAACCCCGCTTTAAGAAAATTATTAGCAATTGGTAATCAATCGATTATTATAAATTATAATGAATTAATAAAATGGTGAGAATGGAGGAAGGAAAGGACTTTATGCTAGTTATAATATTAAGGTTCTAAGTTATATCATGGCCAAAAATACTTCTCAAAAGGATAAAATCGAATCTTCAGATAATAAATGGTTAATGGATAATGATGGTGATATCTACTGTGTATATATGTGTGCAAACACATATACACAAATATAAAAACAGCTCATGCATATACATACCCACATACCTGCACGTACGTGCAGTTGTAAACATGTACATGTGCAACAAAAGCATGTATATATGTGAGTATATACAAACATCTTTCTGTCCCATTACTCTCTAGAGGGAACACAATATTGTACAAAAAAGGGAAGGGGGGCAAAAGGAAAAAAAAAGATGAAGGGGAGTGGTAAAAACAAAAACAAAATATCATAAACAATCATCCAAAGATCTAAAAGTTTGGGTCCATGAATCAATTCCAGATACATTTCCCCCAGCAGAACGTTTCAAAAGGCTGTGTCGTCAGGAAACATTGGATTTTCACTTTAGATACCATGTCGCCTAGAGGAATGAACGAGGAGATCGAAATCAGCACTGTTATTTAATCAGGTGCTGGTGTAATTTCCCCCAGTCATGCCTCAGTGGGTCGCCCGGTTACTGGTGAGTGGATACCCAGTTTTCTCCACTAAACAGATCATTTTGGCAACAAACACAAATTTGTCACCGCTCTTTTTTTTTGTTTATTTTTTTTTAATTTTTTTTTACCACCCCCTTTTTGTTTTTGTTCTCACCACCCCCCTTCGTCTTTTTTTTCCTTTTGCCCCCCTTCCCTTTTTTGTACAATATTGTGTTCCCTCTAGAGAGTATTGGGACAGAAAGATGTTTGTATATATTCACGTATATACATGCGTTTGTTGCACATGTACATGTTTACAACTGCACGTACGTGCAGGTATGTGGGTATGTATATGCATGAGCTGTTTTTGTATTTGTGTATATGTATGATTATATGTGTGCACACACATATACACAGTAGGTATCACCATCATTATCCAGTAACCATTTATTATCTGAAGATTCAATTTTATCCTTTTGAGAAGTATTTTTGGTCATGATATAACTTTAGAACCTTAATATTATATCTAGCCTAGAGTCCTTACCTTCCTCCATTCTCACCATTTTATTAATTCATTATACTTCATAATAATCGATTGATTACCAATTGCTAATAATTTTCTTAATTCATTTTTTAGTTAATTTACTCATAAAAATGTATTCATTTTAATTCTTATGATTATTTATGTATTTAATCAATTATTTGATTGATTTCTGCAAACGTCATAAAATTATCATCTTCCACTATTAATCAGCAAGATTCTTACTCATATTTACATTCACTTTGGTCTCCAACCATCTACCTCTTTAAATCTGTCTATTTGATTGACAGGCTGGCCAGCCCATCAGATCTCTCTGTTTCTAATAATGTTATACTGATGTCAGTCAATAATGTTTTTGTTTAACCCCCCCAAGCGGTAACCCCGAGCCAGACTCGGGATTGCATCGCTGGATGCAGGGGAGGACACAGTGAGAGTTACTTACCTTGTCCCCTGGATCCAGCGATGTCCTCCGCGCTGTGTGATCGAGCTGTCCTCCACTCGATTCACAGTGCCGAATGCCGCCAAGCTCCGTTCCCTGCGGCGTTATAGCGCACGGGAGCGGAGAACGGCGGCAAATTAAAAAAATTAAAAACACACAAAACACACACAGCACTGTAATCTTACAGATTACAGTACTGTATTAAAAAATGCACATCCCCTTTGTCCCTAGTGGTCTGTGCAGTGCACTGCATGCACTTTTATTTTATAAATACAGTTTTTTCTGCCTGAAATTTGGAGATTGTCCATAGCAACCAAAAAGTGTCCCTTTTTCAGTGTTTTAGGATTTGATTACAATATTGAATCATTTTTATTATTCTTTATTATATTATAAACTTTATCATACTCGGGATGTCTGCTAGACTCTGGTTTGAACAGATTTAAGAGAGTTATTCCTAAGAATTACAGAACTACAATATAAAACGCCAAATTTCCATGCAAAATAATTGTACCACTTTCAGCACCTAAATCCAGACTGAATAATACCGCCAGGGAGGTTAATCTGTTTGCAATGTTATGTGCAAAAGTACTTATCTTTTTTTTCTGTTTTAAATCCACAGTTCCCTTCAATGCCACAGGAATGGCAGACTGTGACCTCCCATTTTGCTGACCATTGGGACTTTCCCAACTCTGGAGGGGCTATAGATGGGAAGCACATCCACATCGTGCCACCACCCCATTCGGGGTCTTACTATGATAACTATAAGTGGTTTAATTGTATAGTGTTAATGGCGGTGGTGTTGGCACAATGAGTTCCTCTATGTGGACATGGGTAAGAATGGCTGGATGTCGGATGGAGGAGTTTTTGCCCAGGCAGAGTTTTACCAACTGCTCCAGACTGGTGGCCTGGCATTGCCACCTGATGCAGACAATGTGGAAGGACTCCCGTTCATCTTTATTGTTGATGAAGCATTTGGTCTGGGCGAGCACTTGATGAGGCCATTCCCCCAAAGGACCCTCGCCCCGGAGAGGAGAGTTTCTAACTACCAGCTGGCCAGAGAGAGAAGAGTTGTTGAGAATACCTTTGAGATAATGGCCAGCCGGTTTTCCGCCTGTTTCTGACAGCAATCCATATGGTGGACTACAAAATCAACCATATCGTCCTACAATGCTGCATGTTGCACAATATTTTAAGGAAAAATGCCCAAAATGATATTGCCTCAGTTGGGCCTGAGGCCTGACTTCCTATTAATCCCTTGACGGGCCTGGATACTGGCCGTACTGGCTTGGCCCCCCAAAGTGCCCGTGAAGTTCGGCATGAATATGTAAATTACTTTATGGGTAGGGCGGCCATTGGTTTTCCTCGACAATGTTCAACATTGTTTTAATAAAAAAATGTATCTGATAAAATTTAGATTTTTCCTTATTGCTTGTATTTGTTTTTGGCTGTCTCCTAGGTTCTCCTAGTGCACTTGTAGTGCCAATAAGCCCCATTGTACTGTAAACATAAAATTACAAAAAGAAAATGGTATTGACCATTGAAATAAGAAACCACACATTGTTGATAAGCAAAGTTTTTACTCCCTGCACAGTCACACATGTGTGTTTTAAAAATTTTGGGTATAAAAATGAGTTTTTGTATTTTTCTATATTTTTTTGTTCAAAATAGGCATGTTTAATAACATATAACATACAAAACTCTGGAACTTTCAAAGTTCAACGTAGAAAACCAGAAGGCAATATCATAGTATGTCCTAAATGTTGGATATTGCGTTCATCAGATGGGCTGATGTCATCCCTGTAAAAGCCAAATTTCGAAGACGTACACAATTTGGGAGTCAAAATGGATATTTCCCTCCTGATCCCATGCCTAAAGTCAACATGTGCTATCTGTCATTATGGGGGATCAATGGACATGTTTTGAGGGTGCAACCCCTTCCTCTCACCTACCTCATTTGGGAGGAAGGGGTTACACTCACAAAATGTGTACATTGAAATCCCCTGATGGCAGATAGCACATGCATACAGTGTGTCACATCTTCAAAATTTGACTTTTACTAATTACAAAAAAAAATTGGTTGAGAAAAATAATGAAAATGTTTGCATTTTCAAGAACTTTTAAATTCTCCCCAACACATCAATCATGTTCTTCATTTGTTATTCAAGAATATTTAGTTTGTTTCTTATGATGTCGATTTCATGATTCCTAAATTAGGAGTTGTGCACTTGCACTTGTAAATTTTGGAGCTTGCTCTTCCACAACCAGCAAATCACCTAAAAATTTTGGGAAAAACATGTATGATAAATATGCATGCATACATATATTACCTGGAGCTGGGGTGTCAGACACTCACCTGTTGTGATGACAAGTTCGCCCACTTCCTCCAAATCCTCAGGGTGTGTTTTTTTGGGGAGTTCCCTTTCTTTATCCTCTGTTGAGAGGTGTCCTCCAAGTCTTTGGTCCCCTATGAGAATGAAACAAAATGCATACTTTAGCACACAGATATTTAGGCATGACCAAATGTATTTAACCTTTATCTGCCCAAAACATCATATTAAATAAGCGAACAATGTTTTCTATGACCGATTACTGTACCCACTAACCTGAAACTTGCCATTTTAAAATGTCCTACAGTAAAGAAATTCACATGGCACAGCTTGCAAGTAATAATAAAGAATCGTAACACACAACAACTACTTACTTTTTCTAAGCACTCTCTTGATCCTCCTATACTGATCCAGCTCCCTCAGTTTCAGGGTTGACCAGCGTTTCCTTATTTGCTCCTTTGTTCATCGTACCCCAAAATTTGTGTGCAGACTCTTCACAACTTTCGTCATAATTTTGGCATTTCTCACATTCAGGTTGGTGTAGCGGTCCATTCTTGCCATCATAGTCGTTCCTCCTCAAGATGTCCACCATCTCCACCATCTCAAAAAATACATATTTGTAGCCTTAAATTGTCTCCTCCAGGATCGGGATGTTTCGGCCTCCAGGCTTTCCTCCTCCTCGTTACTCCAATCACACACTAGAAAGAACGTCAGGGGCGGGCGACGGGGGTGACACATGCGCAGTGTATATAAAGTAACATGCGTGTGTCGTATGTACAGTCGTTGTGATGAGGAAGGAAGACGAATGTTCTAACGAAAGTAAAACCTTAACTTTGGTACCTCAGTGGCCTATACTGCTTCAAGATTGAGGCCTATATTGGGATAAGATTATGAGAGTTTAGGCTGACATTAGTGTTTTTGTCTTGTGTATTGTCTTACAGAAAATATGAATCACTTTAAGGACCCAGAATTTATGGCCAGTTTCATTGACAAGTACAGGGCGATGAGGAATTTGTGGGAGGTGAAACACAGCTTATATTATAATAAACACGCTAGTAGATCAACGCTGGACAAACTTCTGGAATTTGTGAAGACTTGGGTCCCCGATGCAACCATCGTGTTCTTGGAAAAGAAAATTGGGATCTTGAGGAGCATGTATAAGAAGGAGCATAATATGATCCAGAAATCACTCCGAATGGAGCATCAGCAGCACAAGTGTATGTCCTCAGGCTGTGGTACTTCAACAAACTGAGGTTTTTGGATGACCAAACTGAAGGCAGACAATCCCTTTCTACCCTTTCCTGCAGCCTTCTCTCCACCCTTCCCTCAACCCCAGCAGAGCCTGATGAGGAACAACCTGGGCCTTCCATCCTTGAAGAATTGGATGTGCCCAGCTGGAGCCAGGCATATTATTTGCATACATATTTATTGTCCTAATATTAATGATGTTAACTAGATGTTACAATTGATAACAAATTAATGATTTTTAAAAAGTGATGCATACATATCAATAGACAGTAGTGGGCAAAAATGTTTGGGACAAGAATGAAAAATGCTGGGGTCAGAATGATAGTCTTTTCTATTTATTAACATTCAATTTGCAAGTCATGAGCTGAAAATTGTGTGTAATTGATGAACCAAAAACTAAAACTATGTCCCTTTTTTATACACAGGATGAGCTCAGCCAGGAGGAGGGTCTGGAATGTGACAGCCAGGAGGAGGCTGTGCCCAGTGGCAGCCAGGAGGAGGCCGTACCCAGTGGCAGCCAGGAGGGAGGAGGGTGGGCCCAGTGGCAGCCAGGAGGTGGCTGGGCCCAGTCTCAGCCAGGAGGTGGCTGGGCCCAGTGGCAGCCAGGAGGTGGCTGGGCCCAGTAGGAGCCTCATCCAATCCCAGGGGACGATGACAGAGGAGGCAGCACTGGGCCTCATTAGGGAAACAAGTAATGTCCTCAGGAGCCCCACCAACGGTGAAGAGGTCTATGGCTGCTATCTAGCCACAAGATTGCTGAAATTAGAGGAGGGCCAACGCCTCCTCTGTGAGGGAATTATTTTTGATGCCCTTCAGAAGGGGTGGAGGGGCCAGCTGACTGAGAACAGCCACATATATGAGCAAGCCCATCCTTCTCCTCCTCCTCCTGCCATAAGTCCACCACCAGAGCCACAGCCTCCAAGGAAGGCTGCAGGGAAGGGTGCAGGGAAGGATGCAGGGAAGCATGGAGGAAGGCTGCAGCGAAGGGAAGAAAGTGATGGCCTGGGTTCAGTCTGGTCTGACAGAAGACGCAGGCTGGTGCAGTACCCAGCCTGGGACAGATATGTCATCTGCTGCTGGTCCTAATCTCTGGGAGTCCTGGACCAGATTGGGCTCCAAATCATATGGACTCCTCAAGCTACCAATTTTTCCACAGACTTGATGTGTGCCCTGGGGGCCAAAGGGCTTAGCAAATTCCAAAAGTTTCTCCAGCGTTGCCTCCCTCTTTATTTTGTTACCCAGAATAAATGGAAATTTTATTTTCTGAAAATACTTTTCAGAAAATGTTTTTCTTCAAATAGGACAGTTTGTTTGTGAAAAGGCAGGTACATTTCTGAAAGACAATGTCAAATTAACAAGGGACACCAACCTCCTTGAGATTAATAAAAAATACAAGATAATAATGTTATTGTGGTAACTTGACACATAAAAAAAAATGATATATGGAGATCACTAGAATATTTTTTTTCAATAATCCAAAAAAAAGGAGATCTTGGTGAAATTAAAAAAAATAAAAGATGATTATAAAAACTAATTGTAAACATTATTATGGAGATTGTGACTTCAAAAAATAGAATATTATTCATGAGATCAGGAGAAATAATAAAGAAATACGTTTGTGTGAATATGAGCAGCAAAACAACTTCATTTTTCTAGCATTAAAAAAAGAAAAGAATGCGTTGCATTAAAAGATCACAGAATGTGCTGCGTGAGGAATGTGCTAGCTCCATTATGAACGCTAGTTTTATCACACTGAGCGCCTCTGTCTTGTACTTGCTTAGAGCATGCGTTGTTTTTGGTCCGTCGGAACAGCATACAGACGAGCGGCTTTCCTGGTAGAAATTCGTTCTGTCGGAAATATTTAGAACATGTTCCATTTCTAGGTCCATCAGAATTTTCGACATAAAAAGTCTGATGGGGCATACGCACGATCGGAATATACGATGAAAAGCTCCCGTCTGACTTTTTCTGTTGGCCATTCCGCTCGTGTGTAAGTGGCATAAGAATCTGTGTACCACTAAGCATGACCATCCTGGTTTAGTAAAAAGCAGACACTGCCATAACCAAGGCATAGGGATGAAAATTCATCAGAATGTAGGATCACTGCATATTAAAGGTCAGTATGCATTTACAGTTACGGTGATGCAGATTACAGTGATACTGTTGATCACTCCCTCCTCCTCAAAATGCTAAATTTGCTTGGTCTCCGTGGCTGCTCTCTCTGTTGGTTCGAATCTTACCTATTTCACTGCACCTTCAGTTTCACTTACAACTACACTTCTTCTTCTCCAACTCCTTTTACTGTTGAGGTCCCCCAAGGTTCTGTCCTTGGACCTTTACTAGTCTCGATCTACATGTCCTCCATGGGTCAGCTGATAGCCTCCCATGGCTTCTACTACCATTTATTTGCCGATGACACCAAAATCTCTCTCTCTACCCCTCAGCTCACCCCATCAGTCTCCTCACACATCATTGATTTACTAACAGACATATCGGCCTGGATGTCTCACCACTTCCTCAAACTGAATCTATCTAAAACCAAGCTCATAATATTTCCTCCCCCACGTGCATCTTCCCCTGACTTCTCTGTCAAGATCAATAGCACAACTATCAATCCGTCCCCACATGCCAAGGTGCTAGGGGTAATCCTAGACTCTGAACTGTCTTTTTAGGCCCACATCCAATCCCTGTCCAAATCATGCCACCTTAGCTTCTGCAACATCTCTAGAATACACCCCTTTTTAACCAATGACACCACCAAGCTTCTAATTCACTGGTTCAACTGGTTATTTTTGCCTCCACTACTGCAACTTCCTCCTCATTGGATTACCTTTACATAGACGATCCCCCCTTCAGTCCCTAATGAATGCTGCTGTAAGACTCATCCACCTTACCAACCGTTCAGTGTTTTCCACCGCTGTCTTCCAATCCCTCCACAGGCTTCTACTCACCCAGCGAATAAAATTTAAAGTACTAAATAATTTACACAGCCATCCACAACTCTGTCCCCAGCTACATCACTAACCTAGTCTCAAAATACCAACCAAGCCACTCTCGTCTGTCCTCCCAAGACCTCCTGCTCTCTTGCTCCCTTGTCACCTCCTCCCATGCTCGCCTCCAGGATTTCTCCAGAGCCTCTCTCATTCTTTGGAACTCCCTACCCCAAAATGTCAGACTGTCCCCTAATCTATTCATCTTTAGACAATCCCTGAAAACTCTTCTCTTAAAGAAGCCTATCCTGCTTCTAACTAATACACTGTTTACCTTCTCCATCAGATCACCTGCTACAGCTTTTACCTTTTGTATCAATTGATCAATAGATTGTAAGCTGTAATGAGCAAGGCCTTATGATTCCTCTTGTACCAAACTGTAATGTAAATGTAATGTGTGCCTTCCTTTTGTTATGCGCTGTGCAAACTGTTGACACCATATAAATCCTGTATAATAATAATAATAATACAGTTCACTTTACATCTAGGTGTAAATTTGGTTGGAAGACGTGATATACAGGGCTTTTTTTCAGCAGGAAAGCGGGGGAACGTAGTTCCGGCACCTCCAGCAATGAATGTATGTAATGGCAAGGATTGCTGGGGTATGCTGGAGGGTCTATTGATGTTGACGGCTGTGAGATCTATTTTTGTGTGGAGATCTATTGTTGCTAGTGGGGGGGGAGTCTTATGTTTCTGGGGGGTCAATTGTTTCTGGGAGGAATCTAATGTTGAGGGAGAGTTCTACTGTTGCTGGCTCCTAGAGGGTCTATTGATGCAGTTTGCTGGGTCATCTATTGTTGTTGGGGTGGTATTTTTTTTGTGGGGGGTCATCTATTGTTGTGTGGGGGATATATTTTTTCTGGGGTGAGGTCTATCATTGCTGGGGGGGGGTCTACGGTTGCTGGGATGGGTCTATTGTTGCTCACTGCAGGGGATCTATTTTACTGTCTTTCTTGTTATCATTAACAAATTCCATGCAAATGACTTAGTAGCAAAAATGATACTGGGTTTTGTATTCTTTAAAAGGGGCCGTACTGAAAGGTTGGTAGGAGGTGGAACCAAGGAATGGTGCTTAGAGGTGGGTAGGGAGCAGAAACAAAGGGTGAAGGTCAGAGTTCCTGCACCTATTCCCTGAGAAAAAAAGCCCTGGTGATATATATTCTAATACCCTGGTGCCCAACCTGCAGCCTGGGGGCCTTTTGTTACTTATGGTTCAGCCTTTAAGTTTCAGCAGTCACTAGTGGGAGCACCGACTTGTAGAGCAGCTGTACTGTCGGTGATCTTTAGCAGTTTCATGTGACATACCCTAAGTCTCTAAAGCTTTGTTTAGATGTGCAGTTGGGGGGCCAGCAAAAATGTATGGTTGAGCAGCTTTATTCCTGCCCCCCCCTTTTAAGCTGTACTAGGCAGTGGACAGGAGTGCTTACATGTAAAAAATTCACCTGACATGTAGCGATTGGCAGATGGCAAGCCCACCAAATGTAACACACTCAAGCAAATAGAGAACGCCACAAACATCCTACAACTTTGTTCAATGCACACGATTGTGGCATATTTGTCAGCTAAAATGGGGTTAAAATAGGTAGTGGGGAGGTGTCACATCCCTTCCTTACTGTCAGTAACCTCTGAAGGGATTTTCGAATGTTGGTCATGATTCAGAGGGAAGGGAGATTATGATGCCTGCCATAGATCTATCAATCACCTTGGATACAACCAGGCTGCTGGATTTAACATGCAATTATCACTAGTGGCTGAGAATGCCACTAGCAATAAACACTGTCTTCTCCTGGTGGGGATGGCCTTCCCCGCTCCCTCCCTTGCCGGGAGAATACAGTGGCTCAGTTTGACATGCCGCATCTCCGATTGTGATAAGGAGCCTCTGTCAGAGGCTTCTTACCATGTGGCCAGCTGTGACCAATCACAGCTGATCATTGCGTGAACCAGGAAGTGCCCGTAAACGCCATTCCTCGGTTTGCGCTGACAGGGAGAGCCGATCTGCGGCTCTCCCTGTCGGGGGGGGGGGGGGTCTGTGATGATAATCAGCACATTGATTATCAGCACAGCCCCCTCAGATGTGCCAATCACAAGCCAATAAGTGCCCAGCAGTGTCCCCATAATAAAAGGCTGCCAGTGCCCACCACAGTGCCAATCAGAGCCCACCACTGTGCCAATCAGTGCCCATTACAGTGCCAATCAGTGCCCAGCATTAACACCTGTCAGTAACACATCAGTACCTCATCATTAGTGCTGCCCATCAGTGCCACTTGTCAGGGCCACTCAGTACCACCTATCAGTGCTGCCTGTCAGTGCCTATCAGTAACGCCTATCAGTGCCGCCTATCAGTTCCCATGTGTGCTGCGTATCAGTGGTGCCCATCAGTGCTGCATATCAGTGCTGCCTATTGGTGCCCATCAATGTTACATATCAGTGCCTCCTCATCAGTGCCCATCAATTTTACATATCAGTGCCTCCTCATCAGTGCCTCCTTATCAGCGTCGCCTCATCAGTGCCCATCAGTGAAGGGGAAAACAAAATTTTATGACAGAAACTTAGAAAAACGTTTTTTTTCCAAAATTTGGGTATATTTTAGTTTGTTTAGCAAAAAATAAAAACCCCCGAGGTGATCAAATACCACCAAAAGAAAGCTCTATTTGTGGGAACAAAATGATAAAAATGTTGTTTGGGTACAGTGTTGCATGACCGCTCAATTGTCGTTCAAAGTTCGACAGCGCTGAAAGCTGAAAACTGTCCTGGGCAGGAAGGGGTGAAAGTGCCTGGTATTGAAGTGGTTAAATCTACCCGTACAATGTCCTGCAGCATATCCAGCCTTTAACTACACCCATAGCATGTCACCAGTCTCTGACCATTTCCAGCAGTTTTGCCAGATGTCTCTGCAGTGGTGCGGCCACCAGAGATGTGTCAGTGGTCACAATTGAGACCCATTATATCTAGTAAACTACCAACACTGCACTAACGCCTTCATTTAGCTAGTAGGATTCAATATATTTTATAATATGTTTTATCAAACACTTTAGAGCTGTTTGAAAACAACATGTTATAGATTGGAATTCACCATTAAATTTAAAAAGCTCTTCTAAATTTAATTATAATAATAATATAATAAGTATCCGTATAAAGTATATTGTAATTAACATAAAATCAAACAATATCAAACTATAAAGAATATAAGCCATGTAATTAGTTAACTCATATTCTCACAGCAAGACACATATTTATAGAATAAACTTTCACTAAGCATTTAGAATTTTAATCAAAACCGATTTTTATCTCAGACGCTAGTAAAAAAATCATTCAAGTCTAAAATTAATCTTGTTTAATGTTAACTTCTATAGTTTCCCATGGAACTGTTCTGATTAAAATTCACTGTTTAGGGAAAATCTCTCTTTCCAGGAGAATCCACAACTGTATTTAATTACAAAGGCATTTTGGCAGATTATTCTTTAATCTTTGGTGCCAGTTAATGACAACATACCAAAAATGAGAGCAACAGATAGCAGGACTGTCATGATCATCCACATATGGGTAGTTTATATATGTTTAATCTTTGTAGGAGGTAAACAAAAACTAGACAAATAGTTTTTTAGTGAACAGATGTGACTGATTAGGAATCATTTACAATAAAATGGAAGTATCCCTGAGAACAGGGCCGTAGAATATTATTTTTTCCTCGGGGGGGTTCAGGTCTTTCAAAATTAAAGCCATAATTTACACTTTTATGTTTGGGGAGGTACGGTAAAAAAACATGTGATAACAGAGTCGGGCCATAAGGCTGTGCAATGCAGTGCAGCAAAAATGATCCCTAATCAACTGAATAGAACGCAATGCACACAGTTGTGGTGTGGTAGTGTACTCATTAGTACAGCGAGCTCCTCCTAAGCTCCCTAGTTTTTTTTTTCGTTTAGCCCGCTGGGTTGAACTAAAAAAAAACTTACTCTGTGAACCAGGCTTTAGATCTTATTCATATGTTCTAAATGGCCATTGAATGTCAAATATACCATGAATACCTACAGCCAGGATCCCAGATGGTCCAATTTTTGGCAGCTGCTCAGCCTGTTCACCTGAGTGATGGGCTGAACATGTATCTGCACATCTAGTGGTCCCCATGTTAAGCTTCGGAGGACAAAGCAAAACACGTTGGGGTGTGGCATGGCGGGAACTCGGGCTGAGGTAGTCTCTCCCATCACTACTGCATTACCATAGGACTCCGTGGATGTGTGGCACCAGGGATTTTTTTCCTCTCTTCTTTTCAGTGACTACAAGAGCTGGGTTGAACTCCATCCCTTGCCGGCACTCCTGCAGCACATTCGGTATCAGCTACATTACTCCCCACCTCGACTGAGCCTGAGCAACATACTAACAAACCATGGGTCACAGTAGTTACCTGCTGTTAGGGACAAATTTCTGACCCATGCAGAGAGATTTTATCCAAGGGAAAAAATGTATCCCTACCTGCAGGTAACCACTGGATGTGCAGATACAGGTGGATACATGTTTACAGCAGCAGACAGCTTTGGCTCTTTTCAGCCATCATTCAGGTGTACAGGCTGAGCAGATATCGGAACATCTGAGATCCCGGGTGCAGGTATTTGCAGTATACTTGCTGCACCATGGTCATGTAGGATGTATGAATGAGACCCAAGAATGGATTTTAGCTAACCTTACTATGCAAGTTGAGCAGGTGCAAGGGGCATCATATTGTGGTAGGCAGTAAATTCAGTGATTTATTTAAATCTTAGAAAACTGTGTCCTAAGAAATTTTACGAAATGTTTTAAGAGATGGAAAAAATATATATTGTGCACTGCCTACTACAGGATGGTGCCCTTTGCACCTGGTCAATATGGTTGGCTTTTATTCAGTCTTAATGTGGTAAACTCAGCTTTTGAACTTGTACCTACAAATAAGCCTATAATAACGCTTACCTGTAGGTACAGTGAATATCTCCTAAACTTGTGGTGTTTAGGAGATATTCACATGGAAAGCAGCAGGTGATGTCACTGGTCCATGCACTCTGAAGGGATGGCATACCGCTTGGTTTAACTTCTCCTGGGGAGGAGTGCAGTTCGTTCTGCACTTCTGTGACACATTTTTAGCCGACAGCCAGCTATAGCCCGCTGTCAGCAAGCTGTGGAAAGAGCTTAACTTTAAAGTCAGGATTCACCCAGATGCCTGGACCAGTAGCTCGCTCAGCCTCTCAGTGAGCCACAGAGACCCTAAGCAATCCGCTCCTGCCCCTTCCACAGCCTGACATTCCAGTGAGCTTGGGGGGGGGGGGGCATATACAGGGACTGGCAGTCACCACTCTTTTCTCACTGAAGGCTGAGAACTGAGTGAACAGCGGTCTTTGATCACTCTGTTGTTGGTCTTAGAACCAGCTGGGGACAGATGCAACATTGGATCAATGCTTCATCCACCTAGGTAAATATAATTTACAAAAAAAACAAGGAAAAAAAATCCCCCTCTCCCTCCTAAAAGCCTTTCCTCCCCAAGCAAAGATCCCCACTGTAAAATATCTCCCTCCCCGAAATATCCCTCCTAAAATTAAACCCCCCATCTCTAAACTGACCCCCCAAAGCAAAAATATGTCCCTTGGTCAACACCCTCTCCCCCAGCAAAGATTTGTAATTATGAAGAAGATCTCCCTTCATCCACTCAAACTCCCTCCCAGAAGCAAATCCCTGCCATTAATCACCCCCTGTAAACTTCTCTACAAGAAACCCCCCCTTCTCCAAAAGCAAACCCACCCCCTTTCCTTAACCACCCACCAAAAGAAACTCCCCAAGGCTGGAATTCTCACTTCCTCCTTCCCAAAACAGAAAATGAATGCCTCCCCACTTACCAGACCTCAGATTAGGCACGGCACAGAAGTAGGAAAACTTCTGCATCCCCAGTCTCCCTTCGGCTGTGTCACATGATACTTGAGGAGGAGTCTAGGAGTTCCCTCAACTGTGCTCTGTCAATTGCCAGCATCCGAGACCTTGCAGTAATATCACGCTTTTCAGGGGGCCCTTATTAACTAAGGGGGTGAGGCACAATAGAAGGGGGGCTGGCTGCTGCACTCTGAAACTCTGATTGCTTCTACTGTGCTGATGCTGAGGCTAAACAGCAGGGACACTGTCTGGGCATTTTACCAGGATGCTCTGGGGTGGTTTGAATACCCCTGACCCTTCCCCTTATCTACGCCCCTGCCTGAGCATGGAGAAATAGGAATTCGAAGGGACAACAATCATGTCTAGGTGCAAGCTAATAAATAAACATAAAATATGCAGCACTGTGATGATTATAAATGTTAGTTACATAAACATAAAAAAGTCCTTCTGTGTTAAACACAAAAAGTCCACTCACTAAGTGCAAAAGAAGATGTCCGACCACCATAAGGATTGAAGGCTTACCAGAATTTGTGGCTACACAATTAAGTACGGCAAATACGCTTTAATAATGCTGCTCATGTGGAGTATGATGAATCCTCTCCTTTTATCCTTATCTCTGGAACTCCAGATAGGCCAGAAAAAGAAAAAAATTAATATGGTGTAATATTGTTACCATTTTCATTGCGAAGGGTAGGATTTCATAGAGAGTACGTTGCGCCGCCACAGCGGAGGTCCATGTGGCAGTGTTATATGTGAGTCTAGCGGCATGATATAGTGTTTTAATGCAATTTTACCTGTTCATTGTATGTTCTTTGAATAAATACTACAGTATGAGGCGTATCTTTTGTTTATGGCCTTTGGAAATTTGAGACATATGAATGGAGCTCTGCCATTGGAAGTGAGATAATATGAGAGTAAATCCTTGTACTGAAACCTGTGGACATTCCCATTTTCATCTTTGATGCTTCTTATGATCTTTTGTTCAGTGAGTGCGCACTACATTGGGGTGAAAGCTGATGGAGGCTGGTGATCGGCAGTTGCACTTATATTTATGAATGGAGTGTTACTTACCTGGGTGTAATTTATCAGATTGTTAACAATATTACACCGTATTCATTTTTTTCTTTTTCTGGCCTATCTGGAGTTTCAGAGATAAGGATCAAAGGAGAGTATTCATCATACTCCACATGAGTGGCATTATCAAAGTGTGTTTGCTGCACTTAATTGTGTAGCCACAAATTCTGTTAATCATTATGGTGGTCGGACACCTTCTTTTGCACTTACGGAGTGGGAACATTGGACTTTTTTGTTTAACACAAAAGGACTTAGTTATGTTTTTTATGTTTATGTAACTAGTGTTTATAATCATCACAGCACTGCATATTTTATGTTTATTGCTTTGAAGGATTGGATATATTGCCTTTTTTGCTAGCAGCTGGTATTTAATTTAATTTTTCTGTTTAGCACTCACTTTAATTATTTTTTCAGTTTTGTTATCACAATCTAATAAATATACTTTCATAAAACCAAATATTGCCTTCGTAAGCCCCAGTACAGGAATGATGTCATCACTGTAGATGCAATGATGGTATCTGGTTTGGACACTTAAGTTGGGAATACACTATACATTTTTTTTTCTTTTCAACCCAGTAGGCTAAAGTACTAATAACTTGACAGAGGGAGTGCCCCCCCCCCCCCCCCACCAGAACACACTGATCAGTACTTGCAGGCATTGACTGGAAGCGCTGATCGGATGCTCGCTCAACAGAAAACAGTCTTGAGACCAGCTCCTGCCAGACAGGGTGGTGTACATGTGGGCCGAAAGTCATCCTGTTGCTGCTGAACTGACCATTTTCTGACGATTTCCATCCATATGTACCCAGCCCAATTTTCTTTTAGATTTACCAAAAACCATATAATATGTAGGCACTATCTGTGAAAAGCAACACCTAGCCCTGTCTATACCCTTAGATACACAGCACATTGTTCTATCTGCAGGCGCTTAGGGCAATGATGCAAAAGCCCCACTCAATCTTTACCACCTCTTTCAGTGCTGTCTAGCAGGGTGCTATTCTACCTTCCCAGCTGCATTTACCATTTAAAAGAGCTAAATTATATTTTTGTTGGCATTTAACCACCAGATTTCTTTGGAAAGGCTTGTATATCACTCTGAAAAGAATTTAAGACTCTAGATTAGATAGATTTTAATTTTTGTAAGAGCAAACACAACTAGACAATAATTCAAAATGGTTTGACAGTGAAAATATGTGGCTGGTTAAACATCATGCAACAAAATGATAGTATCCCTTAACACAGAGAAAGTGGGATATAAAGGTGGACATCCCCATTTAGGTACAAACTACAAATGGTTAACATACTATATATTAGCAAAATAATTTAGCAAAAACACAACCTAGTACAGGTATAATGTCATCATAGTAGTTGTATTGACATTGCTTGGTTTGAGCTCCAAGGCTTTGTCCTTGTTACAAAGTGTTTGTGCTAAAACATATTCCTGCTAGTATCTACTGCGGAGAAACACCAGAAAGGTGGACAAAATAATGTAAAGAATTAATGTAAAGAATTACCAATATATTACTATCATGAGGTAGATTGGGTCATTGTTTTTAGAGGAGCTTCAGTTCTTCTTGGAATGCTATCATGTTCCTAAAGTTCATAATGGGTTTTTTGTCCCATTTTCAGGAAGAAAGAGACAAAGATGATCATATTTAGATAATATTTAGATTTGGTGACTGGGGAGACCTTGAAAGATGATTGACTTCCACAGAGGGCACCTAAACCTGTAAATGTTTCATATTCCTTGGCCATTTTGTAACCATATAGAATAGCCCTAACAACTCAGACCTATTAACTTTCACAAGATAGCTACCCAAACAATGAGAGATCCACTGCCACGTATAATAGTTGGCAAATGACATTATGGGTTTAAGGTCTGTGGTTTTATCCAAACATGAACTTGTGTGGATGTATGGATCATTGCAAAATATCAGATAATACAGTATTACAGTATTGTTTTTATTGTTTAGAATTCCAGGTATTTTGAACCTTACACCACTGGCATCGGATAAATTCGATTTCTAAATAGCAGGTCTGTCAGAGAAACATATAAGTACGTCCAAGAAATTGAATGGCATTTGCAGCTGTGCTTGCTGCTGTGTACAGTGGATATAGAAAAGAATCACCCCTTTAAAATATTCACAATTTGTTGCCTGAGGGCTTTCACACTGGAGTGGTGAGTTGGCAGGATGTAAAAAAAAGTCCCGCAAGCAGCTTCTTTGAGGCGCTTTAGGAGCAGTGTATACTATATTGAAATCAATGGGCAGCACTACAGAAGTGCCGGGAAAGCACTGCTGTAGCGGTGCTTTAAACCCTTTTTCGGCCACTAGCAGGGGGTTAAAAGTGCCCCGCTAGCAGCCGAAAAGTGCTGCTAAAATGACAGTAAACCGCAGCTAAAAATACAGTGGATTTACCGCCTATGCCTGGGTGCTGTAAATGTGAAAGGGCTCTTACAGAATATTACCACCTTATACTTTACTGTAGGAATGGTGTTATTTGGATGGTGAGCTGTATTTGATTTCTGCCAGACATATCATTTGGTGTGGAGGCCAAATAATTCCATTTTAGTCTCATCTGATCATAACACGGTGCATTTTGGCAAAGCTTAGTTGTGGCCTTTCTTAAAGAGTGTTTTTTTTTCTTCCAACCCTCCAATAGAAGCCACATTTGTGGAGAATTTGTGATATTGTTCTCACATGCACACAATGACCACTCTTTGTCATAAATTCCTGCACCTGCTTCAGAGTTGCTGTAGGCCTCTTGGCCTCTCTGACCAGTTTCCTCCTGGCTCTTTCATCTAGTTTGGAGCGATGCACTAATCCAGGGAGGGTCTGTTTTGTACCAAATACATTTCACTTCTTAATAATAGACTTCACTGCACTTCTAGACATTAATAAAACCTTTAAAATATAGACATCTACTGACTTGTGCCTGTCTATAACTCCATCCTGGAGATCTTTTGACAGTACCTTGCGACCCTTAGATTGTTTGCTTCAGTAGCACTACCAGGGACCAGGGATGGGCTTTATGTTTGAGTGGAACATGAGTTCGACTCAAACATTGGCTGTTCGCCAGTTCGCCTCACAGCGAACAATTTTGGGTGTTCGCGGGAAATTCGAAAGCTGCAGAACACCCTTTAAAAGTCTATGGGAGAAATCAAAAGTGCTAATTTTAAAGGCTTATATGCATGGTATTGTCATAAAAAGCATTTGGGGACCTGGGTCCTGCCCCAGGGGACATATATCAATGCAAAAAAAAGTTTTAAAAATGGCAGTGATTTTAATAATGCTTAAAGTGAAACAATAAAAGTGTAATATTCCTTAAAATGTCATACCTGGGGGGTGTCTATAGTATGCCTGTAAAGGGGCACATGTTTCCTGTGTTTAGAACAGTCTGACAGCAAAATTACATTTCTAAAGGGGAAAAAGTAATTTAAAACTACTCGCGGCTATAATGAATTGTCGGTCCGACAATACACATAAAAGTTCATTGATAAAAACAGCATGGAATTTCCCCACAGGGAACCCGAACCAAAAAAAAAAAAAAATGTTTGGGGGTCCCCCTAAATTCCATACCAGGCTCTTCAGGTCTGGTATGGATTTTAAGGGGAACCCCGCATCAGAATTGAAAAAAAATGGCATGGGATCCCCCTAAAAATCCATACCAGACCCTTATCCAAGCACACAACCTGGCAGGCCACAGGAAAAGAGGGGGGATAAGAGAGCGCTCCACCCTCCTGAACCGTACCAGGCCATATGCCCTCAATATTGGGAGGGTGCTTTGGGGTAGCTGCCCCCCCAAAGCACCTTGTCCCCATGTTGATGGGGAGAAGGGCCTCATCCCCACAACCCTTGCCCGGTGGTTGTGGGGGTCTGCGGGTGGTGGGGATTATCGGAATCTGGAAACCCCCTTTAACAAGGGGACCTTCAGATCCCGGCCCCCCCTGTGTGAATTGGTAATTGGGTACAAATGTACCCCTATTATTTCACAAAAAAAGTATCAAAAAGGTTAAAAAACACAAGAGACGGTCCTTTATTAATTTCTTCTTCTTTCCGTTTCTTCTTCCATCTTCTTTCTTCTGGTCTTCCTTCTGTGTTCTTCTTCTTCCTCCATCTTCTTCTTCTCCATCTTTTTCTTTATCTGCTTCCAGATTACAATAAGCCCCCCACCCTCAGACCCCCACAACCACCGGGCAAGGGTTGTGGGGATGAGGACCTTCTCCCCATCAACATGTGGACAAGGTGCTTTGGGGGGTGCTACCCCAAAGCACCCTCCCAATGTTGAGGGCATGTGGCCTGGTACAGTTCAGGAGGGGGGGACGCTCTCGCGCCCCCCTCTTTTCTTGCGGCCTGCTAGGTTGCATGCTTGGACAAGGATCTGGTATGGATTTTTTGGGGGCCCCCACGCCATTTCTTTTTTATTTTTGGTCCGGGGTTCCCCTTAAAATCCATACCAGACCTGAAGGGTCTGGTATGGATTTTGAGGGGACCCCCACTCATTTTTTTTAATTTTGTTATGGGGTTCTCCTTAATATCCATACCAAATCTGAAGGGCCTGGTATGGAATTTAGGGGGACCCTCATGCATTTTTTTTTTACATTGTGGTTCGGGGTTCCCCTGTGGGGAAATACCATGCCGTTTTTATCAATGAACTTTTATGTGTATTGTCAGAACATCAATTCATTATAGGGTAGTTTTAAATGACTTTTTTCCTTTAGAAATGGCATTTTGGTGTCAGACTGTTCTAAACACGGGAAACATGTGCCCCTTTACAGGCATACTATAGACACCCCCAAGGTACGAAATTTAAAGGAATATTACACTTTTATTGTTTCACTTTAAGCATTATTAAAATCACTGCTCCCCAAAAAACGGCAGTTTTTAAAACTTTTTTTTTGCATTGATACAAGTCCCCTGGGGCAGAACCCAGGTCCCCAAACACTTTTTATGACAATACCATGCATATAAGCCTTTAAAATTAGCACTTTTGACTATACATGTCGTGTCCCATAGACTTTAACGGTGTTCGCGTGTTCAAACAAAGTTTTTGCCTGCTCACATGTTCTGGTTGCAAACCGAACAGGGGGGTGTTCCACTCATCTCTACCAGGGACTGAAATGCTCCAGGAAAGCTCTTTTCATGCTGAACTAATCAAATGACCACAGCTGATCACAGTTGAAAGTCAAATGGTGTTGTGTGTCATTGAGAGGGTGATTAGCTACACCTGATTGAGTTTACAAGTCATTTTAGGAGGGGGATCCTTTTTCCAACTCAGTGATTCTGTTTTTGAATAAAAAAAAAAAAATTGACATGTTGGTGTTATATCTTAGGCCGCGTACACACGCGGGGACTGTTCGCCCAACTTTGTCCGCTGAACAGTGTTTCGGCGGACAGTCCGCTCGTGTGTGGGCTTTCAGCGGACAGTTTCAGCGAACGGTCTGCTGAACAAAGTTTTTCGGAAATTCCGAAAAACTGTCCGCTGAAACTTGGTTTCAGCGAACAGTCCCCTCGTGTGTAGGCTTGTTCGTCAAACTAAGTTCCGCGCATGCTCAGAAAGGATTTACACGCCGAAAGTTGTAATGCAGTGTATAGGACGTGGTATTTTCCGTCCCGTCGTACGTGCCGTTCACGTCATCGTGCACGGTTTCAGCAAACTGTTCGTTCGTCGTGTGTGGGCAAGTCCGTCCATGCTAATTTTGAGCGGACTGTTTGCTGAAACTGTTTGACGGACAAAGTTGAGCGAACAGTCCCCGCGTGTGTACGCGGCCTTACACTTGGATGTTATAAGCTACACTAAGTAAACAACTGGATAAAACACAAATAATGTGTCTTCATTTCAGTCTGCAAACCAACAAAATGTGATTATTTTAAGGGGTGATTCATTTCTATACCCACTGTAATTGATAATATATATATATATATATATATATATTGTAGACATGTCACTGGAGAAGTGATCGAGGGGGTGTACATCTCACCTAGGTTGCTACACAGTGTGAGATGGTAAATCCAGGATGGTTCAGTTTCTCAGCAGTGATATGCTGCTGAATTGTTATTTAATTTTGCCGGGCCTGGGTTTATATGGAATGGCAGGTAGGTTTGGTAGAGGGACCTGTCATTCCACATCCCCCGATCCAGTTCTGGGTTTGGGATCAGGTGAGCTTGGATCCTAATTAGCCTGGGAAGCTAAAGGCTCTGTAGGGTCTGCAGGTGATTGCTCCCAGCCAGGGAATGAACAGCCTGTATGTTGAAGGAAGCTGCAAGCACAGACACTGCTGGAGCTAAAACCCACCCTGCGATATCCAGACGAAAAGACGCTGTCTTTATAAATGTCAGATAGGTGAGAAGAACCTGTTAGTAAGCGCCCAGCCGGGCTAGGTCTTTTGTTTATTTTGTTGTACTTAGAAAGCACGGTGTTGCTGTATGTTTTGTTTGCTGGACTGTTTGTACCACGAATAAACGCCAAGATCTGCTTCATATATTCCAAGTCTGCTGTGAACTGTGTCCAAACACACCCTACCCCGGGAAGATCCCTTACAATTGGTGGAGAATGCGGGCAACGCGGTTGCTAGGGGCAACGGTGTGGACAGACTTGGCTACAGCTGCTGATGTCCTGGGTGAAAGCTGCAACTACACTCCAAAAACAGTCCAGCAACATGGAGGAGATGCTGAAGCAGTTTATGCAAGTGAGTTTGCAACAACAGCAGGCTCAGACAGAGGCCAATAGACGACATGAACAGTCCATGGCTGAACAACAGCAGATGATGGCTGCACAACAGCAGGCTCAGACAGAGGCCAATAGACGACATGAACAGTCCATGGCTGCACAACAACAGTCCATGGCTGCACAACAGCAGATGATGGCTGCACAACAGCGGATGCATAAGGAAGAGTTGCAAGCTTTGCGCCAAAGCCAACAACAACTTATCGAGCACCTGATAGTAAATCGAGAGGCGCCTGTGGTTACTAATCCACCCACAATGGAGGGAGCCGCTCCAGAGATTTTTTTTGGGAGAAGGACTGTGCAGAAAGCGCTGCAAAAGATGACTGCTGAGGACGATGTTGAGGCCTTTCTAACAGTATTTGAGCGCGTGGCTGAGCGAGAGAAGTTACCAGCTGCTGAGTGGGCAGAGGTAATTGCACCCTATTTAACAGGTGAACCCCAAAAGGCCTACTATGACCTCAGTGAGCAAGAGGTTAAGGACTATACTCGGCTAAAAGAGGAGATACTTGCCCGACTAGGAGTTACTACTGCAGTCCGTGCCCGGAGGGTACGCAACTGGAGCTACAGTCTGGACAAATCAGCGAGGTCCCAGATGTATGACCTAATCCATTTGGCAAGAAAGTGGTTGGAGCCAGACACTTCTACTCCTGCACAAATCCTAGAGAAGGTCGTGATGGATCGCTACCTCCGAGCGCTTCCTACTGACCTGCAACGCTGGGTGGGACAAGGTGATCCTAGGGACGCAAACGAACTTGTCAACCTTGTGGAGAGGTTCCAGGCGACTGAGGACTACCTCCGCGATGTTCCTGCAGCATCTTCACCTCCCCGGAGCGCCAGATCTGTGCCGTCAGCTGGTAAGAGACTTCCATCTGTTGGGGGAGTGTGGAGGGGTGCTGATGGGGGGAAAAGGGCTCAAGTGGTGTCTCAGGGACAAAAGACTGGTGATGGTCCCGGGTGGCTAAGGGGCTCTGAAAAGGACTCCTTGCCAAAGAGACCAGGCCCTATCCAGTGTTGGAGATGCCATGAGGCGGGACACGTGTCTGCCCATTGCCCTCTTACCTCTGAACCCATGGAATGTGACGCTAGCCGGCGTCAGTCGCTATTTGCGGAACCATCTTGTGCTGCAGTTCCTGGACTAGAGACTGAACCGCAAATCTGCAACATCACAATCAATGACTTTCCTGTTAAAGCGTTAATGGACTCAGGAAGCCTCGTAACCTTGGTGCATGCTAGCCTGGTGGCTGGGGACTTAGAGCCTAACAAGCATATGAGTGTTGTGTGCATACATGGTGATACAAAAGTGTACCCTATAGTGCGGGCTAAAGTCGGGACTAAACAAGGCACCGTACAATATGAAGTGGGTGTGGTTAAAAACCTCATGCATGATGTAATATTGGGCCGCGATTTTCCGTTATTCTGGGCTCTCTGGGAAAAAAGAGAAATCCCCAAAAGGAGTGAGGATACCTCTAAGGAGGTTGCCTTGTCCGCTGCGAATGATAAAAGTATGCAGGATGAAAATGATTGTTTTCCTTTGCAGGTCCTGGTTGGGGAGGAGGATCCTCCCACTGAGCAAAATATACTAGACTTAGAGGTGTCTAGCGATAATTTTGGGACTGCACAATTACAGGACCCCACTCTCAAAAATGCGAGAGAGCAGGTTGCTGTTATGAACGGGGTACCTCAGGAACCAGATGCTGAAAAAAGATTTCCACATTTTTCGGTGACTAATGATCTTTTCTATAGAGTCAATAAGGTTAAAGATGAGATTGTGGAACAGCTTCTGGTACCTAAGCCGTACCGGCGTCAGGTGCTTGACATGGCACATAACCATGTTCTTGGGGGACACTTGGGGACTGACAAAACGCGAGAGAGGGTTCTCCAGAGGTTTTTTTGGCCGGCCATATATGATGACATTAAAAAATACTGTGAGTCGTGCCCCACATGTCAGGTTAGTGCCCCAGTGTCACATTTTCGCAGTCCTTTGGTTTCGCTCCCTATTATAGAGGTGCCTTTTGAGCGTATTGCCATGGATTTAGTGGGTCCCATTGTAAAGTCAGCTAGAGGACACCAGTATATTTTGGTAGTCCTGGATTATGCGACCCGCTATCCTGAGGCTGTACCCTTAAGAAACACTGCATCTAAAACAATTGCACGTGAGTTGTTTTATATGTTCTCTAGGACTGGGATCCCCAAAGAAATCCTAACTGACCAAGGTACGCCATTTATGTCGAAAGTAATGAAGGAATTATGCAAACTATTTAAAATCTCACACATCCGTACCTCTGTGTACCACCCCCAGACGGACGGATTGGTGGAGAGATTTAATAAGACTTTGAAACATATGTTGAAGAAAGTGGTGGCAAAAGATGGTCGTGACTGGGATCATTTATTACCCTACCTCATGTTTGCTATTAGGGAGGTGCCCCAAGCGTCCACAGGGTTCTCACCATTCGAGTTGGTCTATGGTCATCACCCTAGGGGTCTACTGGACATTGCAAAAGAGACATGGGAGAATGAGTCCACCCCATACAAGAGTGTTATTGAGCATGTAGCACAAATGCAGGACCGTATAGCCACTGTAATGCCCCTGGTAAGGGAACACCTCCAGAGGGCTCAAGAGGCCCAAAGTAGAATTTACAACCGGTCCGCAAGAATCAGGACATTCAACCCAGGCGATAGGGTCCTTATACTAGTCCCCACTGTTGAGAGTAAATTCTTGGCGAAGTGGCAAGGTCCTTATGAAATTGTTGAAAAGATCAGTGAGGTGAACTACAAGGTGCACCAACCAGGTAGAAGGAAGCCTTTCCAAGTTTATCACATAAACTTGATCAAGCCCTGGAAAGACAGGGAATCCTTGGTGGCGACAAATACTGTTAATGATTTGTCACAACCAATCCCTCCAGTCAAGGTAGGTGATACTCTATCAGTGTCACAGAAACAGGAGGCTCAGGAATTTTTACAGAAAAACAAAAAAAAGTTCTCTGACCTCCCAGGGCGTACACACCTCATCCATCATCACATTGAAACTGAGCCTAGAAGCAGAGTAAACCTTAAGCCCTATAGGATACCGGAGGCACGTAGGGAAGCCGTATCTGCCGAGGTAAAACGTATGCTTGCTCTGGGGGTAATTGAGGTGTCACAGAGTGAATGGTCCAGCCCAATTGTGCTAATCCCAAAGCCCAATGGAACTTGGAGGTTCTGTAACGATTTCAGAAAGTTGAATGAGATCTCCAAGTTCGATGCGTATCCTATGCCCAGGGTAGATGAGTTGATTGAGAAGTTGGGTAACGCCAGGTACATAACCACTCTCGATCTCACAAAGGGCTACTGGCAGATTCCACTTTCTGGTGAGGCTAAAGAGAAAACTGCATTCTCCACCCCTGATGGGCTATTCCAGTATGTAGTGATGCCATTCGGGTTACATGGAGCGCCTGCAACTTTCCAGAGGTTGATGGACTTGATTCTGCGACCACATCGTGATTACTCAGCTGCCTACCTCGATGATGTGGTCATTTTTAGCCCTGATTGGGAAAGTCACCTCTGTAAGGTACAGGCCGTGTTGGATGCCATAAGTGATGCGGGGTTGACCATAAATGCCGAGAAGTGTGCTCTAGCCCTAGAAGAGGCCAAATATCTAGGCTACATTATTGGGAGAGGGTTGATTAAGCCACAGCTAAATAAAATTGAGGCAATACAGAATTGGCCTAGACCCCTGACAAGGAAACAGGTTAGAGCTTTCCTGGGTATTACGGGGTATTACCGTAGGTTTGTGCCGAACTTTGCCTCAGTTGCTGCTCCACTAACTGACTTGACAAAGGGCGGAAAGACAGCAATGGTCACGTGGACCCCAGAGGCCGAGAAGGCTTTCCAAAGCCTTAAGTCTGCCTTGTGCCAACCACCTGTGTTAGTTACCCCCGATTTCAAACGAGAGTTTCTGGTCCAGACAGATGCCTCTAACACAGGCTTAGGTGCAGTACTCTCACAAGTAGTGAATGGTGAGGAGCATCCGGTGACGTACTTGAGTAGAAAATTAACCCCGGCCGAGAAAAATTATGCCATTGTGGAGCGAGAGTGTTTGGCAGTAAAGTGGGCCCTAGAATCGTTAAAGTATTACTTGCTAGGCAGGAAATTCAAGTTGGTGACAGACCATGCCCCCCTAACATGGATGAAGTTAAACAAGGAGAGAAATGCAAGAGTGACTAGATGGTTTCTCTCCCTACAAAACTTTAATTTCACTGTGGAACACAGGCCAGGGAAATTACAGGCAAATGCTGACGCATTGTCGAGGGTAAGTTGTCTGTGGGGACAAAAGGCTCAGCCCTCCGGTCTGAAAAAGAGGGGGGGGATATGTAGACATGTCACTGGAGAAGTGATCGAGGGGGTGTACATCTCACCTAGGTTGCTACACAGTGTGAGATGGTAAATCCAGGATGGTTCAGTTTCTCAGCAGTGATATGCTGCTGAATTGTTATTTAATTTTGCCGGGCCTGGGTTTATATGGAATGGCAGGTAGGTTTGGTAGAGGGACCTGTCATTCCACATCCCCCGATCCAGTTCTGGGTTTGGGATCAGGTGAGCTTGGATCCTAATTAGCCTGGGAAGCTAAAGGCTCTGTAGGGTCTGCAGGTGATTGCTCCCAGCCAGGGAATGAACAGCCTGTATGTTGAAGGAAGCTGCAAGCACAGACACTGCTGGAGCTAAAACCCACCCTGCGATATCCAGACGAAAAGACGCTGTCTTTATAAATGTCAGATAGGTGAGAAGAACCTGTTAGTAAGCGCCCAGCCGGGCTAGGTCTTTTGTTTATTTTGTTGTACTTAGAAAGCACGGTGTTGCTGTATGTTTTGTTTGCTGGACTGTTTGTACCACGAATAAACGCCAAGATCTGCTTCATATATTCCAAGTCTGCTGTGAACTGTGTCCAAACACACCCTACCCCGGGAAGATCCCTTACAATATATATATATATATATATATTTATATTTACGTTTTTTGTCCATCTGTGTATATTGTGCATACCTGCATTTTCCTCTTAGTTTCCTTATGAGTAGAAGGCAGCCAGTAGGTAGCCCAAGGATATCATCTATCACTGCTGCTTGTGGATGCCACCAGAGAAATGATTCATGCTTTGCCTCATGGCATGAACAACTCTATGTTTAGGCATGAAAAAGTATGTCATATTGAAAACTGGTGAAAACATGATATATCTTAAATGGTAAACTCCACACTTTCAAATAAAATATCCACCTTACCTTGTGAACTAAAATTGATGTTCCCTTTTCTCCCTTGTAACATATACCTCCTTCCGGGTTTGTGGAAAATCGACACAGAGCCAAAATTACAGTAGTAACTTTCAATCTCCTGTTCCATGACCTTAACATGTTTATTTGTTATGGTAACCTCCAAGGATAAAACAGAATTTACATTTGGAATAATGATGCCAGCCAGGAAATAATAGCTGTCTTGCCGTATAAACTACATCTGCCCATGTTTGTTTTTGTTCCAAATTTTATTAAGACTTTTAAGCACAAAATGCTTATATGTTTGTACTGCTGTTTCAGGAAGCTCTTGGGGTAATACATTTATATTGCACATAGACCAGTGGCGGCTGGTGCTCAATATTTTTGGGGGGGTGGCAAACAAACCTGCCCCCCTCACTCGCACAGCCACAGCTGCCAACCCCCCCCCTGCCCGCGAGAGACGGACGGGAAGGAGGTGGCGATCAGAGGCCTTACCTTAGGAGCTTGCCAGAAGACCCAGGGCTTCTCCTCCCGGCTGAACAGGAAGTGGGTCCTAAGACCCGATTGGCTGGGAGTCCTAAGACTCCCTGGCCAATCGGGTCTCAGCACCTGGCACTCAAGCACTTACAATCTCACAAAAATCCATAAATACTAAGAGACTCGTCACCATTCTAGTAATCCCCAGTCTGAGGTTAGAGAATAAACATATTTTTGTTTAAGCATATCTAAGCCTAAAAACAAAAATCTACTATATTGCAGCTTGGCAGACATTACATATAGTAGCTACATTTGTTTTTGTCTTGTGGGCTTCTTTGCTTTATTTTTATGTGGTAATCCTACAAATAACACACTTTCTGTCCCTAGGTGGCTGTGTTCACTCCTCCATCGTTGTCACCAGGCTAGGGTTTAAACACTTATGTCTTTGTGCATCTTCATAACATGTGGGATGTGCCGATTAATAGTATACAGAGGGAAGATAACAGCTCAGATTCAGCTCACAGTAAGTGACAAGGACACTGCATTTCTGGCTAGATCAACAGGTATTTCCTGTACTTCCTGAAAGTGCTCTTAGGCTGAAAAAAGAAAACGAATGCAGCCAGCATATCTATGGCCTGGTAAGCTGCAATATAATAAATGTTTGTTCTTGGGTTTAGATATACTTTAAAGTGTATGTTTTTGCATTTCCACAACAATAAAAGTAGCCATGTAACTACAGTCTCTTATGCTAAGCCCGCATGCCATCCCTGCCAATATAATACATCTTTTGTGATCTGTTAGGTCTCTTTCACATAGGTGGCTGGGAGCGGTAAATACAGGCAGCTGAGCTGCATTTTAATGCCCCCGACCACTTATCAAGGTTACATACCAGCCAGGGGAAGCTGTTGGAATTCAGCGGCTTAGCATTGTGGCCGTTGCAAATGTAATCTCTTGGCGTCGGCTGCACGCAAATATGAGGTCTTTTGGCAGGTGAATCTTGATATCAAGTGGCTGCATATTTGCGTACATTAGTGCAAATACAGCTGTGCCGAGAGCCAAGAGCACAGCTGTGCCGAGAGCACAATTACCAGCGGCTAACAGAAAGCTCTCCGATTGCTGCTTGTGGCAGCCAATCAAAGAGGTCACTTGATCATAAACCCCACCCTGCCTCCTGGTAGCCTAAACCCCTTAAAGGCGTGGGAGGCACCGGCTCCAAGGGGTTAACATGACATCTTGCACTTGCCCATTAAAGTTGCAAACTCAAACCAACCACTTGGCTCTCAGTTACGGTGGATTAGTCCCAATAGAAACTGCTGTTCAGCAGAAAAAAAAAAGGTTGAATGAAAAAAAAACTGTTAGCTCCAATCGGAACTGCTGTACTAATCATCCAAGGTTAGTTCTCCTCCGCTGAGCTGTTGTGTTCTGACAGGAGGACGCCCCCCCACCACCAGGACACTCCGATCAGCGCTCTCTGCCATTGGCTGAGAGCGCTGCTTGGAAGTCGGTCAAATGTTGGTTTTCCAGCATACTCGTCCAACAGAAGCTGGCCAAGCAGCCAGCTTCCGTCAGACAGACCAACATACACACGGGCCGAATGTCGGTCGTTTTTTGTTTTAAAGCCCAATGTATCCCAACATTTGGCCCGTGTGTACCTGGCTACAGATACAGTACAGATCCTAAAATCTTCCCTGCTCTATCTCTCCCATGTCACAGTTGTTTCTGACAATTCTCTATGTAGTTTTACCCTGCTCGCTGTCTCCCCTACATCTATTACTAGGTTTTGAACAAAACGAGTGAACCAATTTGTGCGAGTAAGGAGTTTGCAAGGAAGTGGTGATTTGCTTCTCCGTGAATTCAATTCACTGAAAAAAATAAGTGAACTTTCATCCAACACCACAAGCTCTCTCGCTGTCCTTGTTTGCGCATTGTGGCCCCAGAGAGATCTGTGGGGCTCATCTCCCTACGTCTACGTGGAGATGCAGGAAGTGAATTCATTCTTTAAGTAAACTAGTACAGCGATCATCTACACAACTATTTAACAGTTCTCAACAAAGTTCACAATGGTCCATAAAAAAGTAAGCCATCATTAACCAATGGTCATATACAGCATATGAAGAATCTATTAAGGAATGCTTGTCCTAAAAGGAGGCAATATATTTTTTTTATTAAAGTGGTTGTAAACCCTTACAACACACTTTGACCTACAGGTAAGCCTAGATTAAGGCTTACCTGTAGGTCCAAGAAATATCTCCTAAACCTACACGGTTTAGGAGATATTTGCCGAAAAGACAGGCACCAGTGTCTATGGCGCATGCGCCGTAGACAGCGGTGCGCAGGCGCACTGAGCGCGGCACCGTCAACGACGTAGATGGCGCGCGTGTCGGCTCCCGTGCGCATGCGCGGGAGTGACGTCATTGCGGCTTTGCCGAATGACAGCGGCGGAGCAGCGAGACCCACCGAGAAGATGGATGCGCCGGACTACAGGGGACAGCGGTGACATCGCTGGCTCCTGTGTCAGTTAAGTGACACATAATGGACTACTATGCGATGCATAGTAGTCCATTATGCTTTGCCTTTGCAGGGAATGAAAGAGGAAGTAAACTCATCAGGGTTTACTTCCTCTTTAAGTGTAATGCTGATAAGGAAGTATAAAACTCCCTTATTAGTACAGAGACATCAATTGGGTGGCAAAGGGAGCATGGGCTTCTTCTTTTAACGGGCCACTGCAAATTGAAATTGCATTTGTAAGTAGATCTTGGGATCACTTTTTTAGTACGTGACTAAATACTGCTGAAGGAATCAAAAATGCAAGCGAAAAATGCTATCCACACTGCTAAATCACTAGCAAAGAGTATTTTGCATTACTTGTGAATGTGTGTTTTCTTTATCTCTCACACACAGACAGAGAGGAAATGGCTGGAAATTGGACATTGGAGAATCATGTGACTTTAGGAAATAGATAGACCCTAAAGAACATATTAGGAGCTTTCTGGAGTCTCTGATTGCGTTAAATTAGAGAAAATTCAGACCAAAGAAGATTGAGTGCTTTTTCTGACTTTGGCTCATTTATAATATGCTCAATAGAGATTCACAAACTGATTTTATTTGTTGCCTGGAGGTAGCACAGAACTGTTTGGTATAAAAAGTAATGCTCAAAAGAGAGAACTTAAAGCTGAACTTAATGCAAATATAAAATATATAAAATATAAAAATAAATGCAACTTTCCTTGGGGGGGGGGGGGGCTAGTCCAGGGTGACCTGGACTCAGAGCAAGTGGATTGAATGATCCTGGACATCAGATCAAGTACAGCTAGTGACAGAAAATGTATTGCAGGGATAATTTCTGGTTTGTAAATAAATATTGCAGAAAAATTGTTTTTTTTTATGGGTTATTAATTTTTCTTTGTATGTTTGGCTGGAGTTCCCCCTTTTTCTTCATTATTGTTTTTTTTTTTTTAGACCACAAGAATGTATTGTTTTCTTATGTATGATATAAATAAAATTAGATAAATATTCATGGAAGCATAATTATATTGTTGAAAAGTTATATTTAAATTGGATACATTTAACAAAGAAGTGGCAAAATATAATTGGCACAATTACAGGTCTCACACAACAGCATTACTTCCAGTGTCTCAGTCTTTCCTATCCTTGGCAGTGCTGTCATCTAAGTATATGGTGTGAAAGTCTGATATAAATACATTTACTGGGAAATATTCATAGCGTAACATAATGTAAATGTGCTGATTCGTTGTTGTCTCTGGCATGCATACTTATGATCCTAAACGGGGGCCAGATATATATGGTATGGAAAAATCTGTAAATGGTTTGGAACTTGATGTACAAATAATTAAGGTAAAGGTATGCTGGAAAAATTAGTCTTACACAACTTTCTGAAAGTAAGTGTGATATATAATTTTAAAACATAGTCCAGATATAGTTTGATGCTGAGATAGTGAATCCTAACCAATCGCTAAGAGCCCATACACAATATAACATTTTCCGCAGATTTTTATCTTTAGATTTACCAAAACCATATAGTGCATGGGCCTGCCTGACTGCATACAAATTGAAACTCTTAAAGCGGAGGTTCACACAAAAACTGAAGCTCCGCTTTTTGGAACCCTCCCCCCCTCCGGTGTCACATTTGGCACCTTTCAGGAGGGAGGGGGGTGCAGATGCCTGTTTAAGACAGGTATTTGCACCCACTTCCAGGCATAGAATCCCATGGGAGTCTATACCTCTTCCTGTCCCGCTGCGCTGTCTGCTGGGACACACGGGTCCCAGAGACAGCAGGGACCATTCGGATTGCGCTGCGTGTCTCGCGCATGCACAGTAGGCAAGGCTTCATTTCCTGATTCCATTACCGAAAATGGTGGCGGCAGCATCCGAGGACAAGGGATGGTTCGGCCTCGGGTGCCACATTGCTGGACCCTGGGACAGGTGAGTGTCCTTATTTTAAAAGTCAGCAGCTGCAGTATTTGTAGCTGCTGACTTTAAAAAAATAAAAATTTGTGGGACTCCCGCTTTAAGGTTTATTATATGGTTTTGGTAAATATGAAGACAAAAATCTGTAGGAAATCTAATAGTGTGTATGGGGTCTTACATTGATTCAGTATTCCAAAGACTACAACACTTTCATTATCTGCTATGTCTCCTGTATTGGATTATAATATACTTTTTGTATTATTGTACTATGGCTTTTTATATAAAATAAAGAATGAGAAAAAAAAAGAATAATATACTTTTTACAGCTGAACTCCAGGCAAACAACCAAGGATTCATGCACATATTTTCCCTGCCTAGTATAAATTTTCCAGTGCTTTCCCTTGCCTAGGGAGCTGCAAGGGCCACATACAGGCTGCAATGAAAAAAATAAAAAACTATGATTGAGTTTGAAAATTAAAAAGCAATTTAAAGACGAATAAAAAATTTAATAAAAATTGATACAAACAAATTATAAAAAAAATTATTAATAAAGCCGGCGCACATATATTCTAAGAACGGTCAGAATATAATTAAAGTGACAGTGCGCAAAAAAAAAATGTGATTAAAGATGCAGGCCCAATATAATCCATATATGTGTCAAAATACACATCCAAACAGGAAATGACATCTCAATACAAGGTACAAAAATCCTGACATATAATCTGAGGGTAGCAATAAATATAACAATAAGATGAAAAAAAATTATTAAATTCATTAAAATAAATAATAAAAAATCCTAAAAAAATGAACCAATCAATGTGGTTAAAGAGGTGACCGAGCAAAAAGACTGGTAAAAGATGAAGAGATATGAAAGTGCAAAATAAGGAAGAAGGAGCAGAAATATGAACAGGGAGGTAAGAGGGGGTCGTGGTTCAGAAGGCTAAGGCGCAAATATAAGAGGATGGATCAAAAATATGAACGAGACAATAGGAGGGAGTGATTGTTCAGAAAACTGGTCCAGGTAACTCAGGAGAGGGTCATAATGAAGGAACATTAAACAAAACTAAAAATCACTAATGAAGCAATTGACATCAAATTCTATGTTTAAACCACGTGTTGTGAAGATATCTAGAGTAAAAATCCACTTAGATTCGAGTTCACTCAAGGTTCTCACTTTGTGTCCCCCTTGCCAGTGCTTCACGTAGGGCATTATTCCCCAAAATTTCAGTTGCGTTGGATCTTTCTTATGGTGACTGGCGAAATGTCTTGATACATTATGTTTATCAAAGCCTTTAACCACTTGCTTACTGGGCACTTAAACACCATTCTGCCCAGACCAATTTTCAGCTTTCGGTGCTCTCACACTTTGAATGACAATTACTCAGTCATGCAACACTGTACCCAAATGAATTTTTTGTCCTTTTTTTCCCACAAATAGAGCTTTCTTTTGGTGGTATTTGATCACCTCTGGGGTTTTTATTTTTTGCGCTATAAATGAAAAAAGACCGAAAATTTTGAAAAAAGACCGAAAATTTTGAAAAAAAACGCATATTTGTTTCTGTGACAGAATTATGCAAATTATTAATTTTTCTTCATAAATTTGGCCACAATTTATACTGCTACATATCTTTGGTAAAAATAACCCAAATTAGTGGATATTATTTGGTCTTTGTGAAAGTTAGAGAGTCTACAAGCTGTGGTGCGAATCGCACAAAATTGATCACATCTGATGTACTGGTGGACTATCTCGCTTCTTGTGACCCGAACAAGTCAGTAAAGTACAAATACCCCCCAAATGACCCCTTTTTGGAAAGTAGACATTCCAAGGTATTTAGTAAGAGGCATAGTGAGCTTTTTGATGTTGTCATATTTTCCCACAATTCTTTGCAAAATTAAGATTTTTCATTTTTTTTTCTCCACAAAATTGTCATTGTAATAGGTTATTTCTCTCACATGGCATGCGTATACCACAAATGACACCCCAAAAAAATTCTGCTACTCCTCCTGAGTATTACAATACCACATGTGTGGGACTTTTTCACAGCCTGGCCACATAGAGAGGCCCAACATGCAGGTAGCGCCATCATGTGTTCTAGGAACATAAATTACACATCTAACTTGTTGACTATTTATTACACTTTTGAAGCACCAGGACAATGACACGTGACACTGATGACAGATGGCACTGATATGTGGCAATGATGACACTTATACGTGGCACTGATGACACGTGGCACTGATGACAGATGGCACTAATATGTGGCACTGATGACAGATGGCACTAATATGTGGCACTGATGACAGGTGGCACTAATATGTGGCACTGATGACACGTGGCACTAATACGTGGTACTGAAGACACGTGGCACTAATACGTGGCACTGATGACAGATGGCACTAATACGTGGCACTAATACGTGCCACTGATGACAGATGGCACTAATACATGGCACAGATGACGTGCGACACTGATGACAGATGGCACTGATAAGTGGCATTGATGACACGTGACACTGACAACAGATGGCACGTGACATTGACAGGTGGCACTGATGACAAATGGCACTGATACGTGGCACTGATGACAGATGGCACTAATACGTGGCACTGATGACAGATGGCACTATGTGGCACTGATGACAGATGGCACTTATATGTGGCACTGATGACAGATGGCACTGGTGACAAATGGCACTGGGGGCAGGTGGCACTGGGGGCAGGTGGCACTGGGGGCAGGTAGCACTGGGGTGGATGACACTGGGGGTAGGTAGCACTGGGGTGGATGGCACTGGGGGCAGGTAGCACTGGGGTGGATGGCACTGGGGCAGGATGGCACTGGGGCAGGATGGCACTGCTGGGGGAGGATGGATGGCACTGCTGGGGGAGGATGGCACTTTTTTTTTTACTTTTTTTTTTTTTTTTACAGATCGAAGCAGAACGGCTGCCGCTGCAGCCGTTCATCTCTCCCCTCTCACACTCTGTGTGAGGAGGGAGAGCGGCGCTGAGAGATGATCTCATATGTTTACATATGAGATCATCTCCCATTGGACACGCCGATCACGCTGTAAACGGCCGCTGTGATTGGCCGTTTACAGCGATCTGTGTTTGCCTGTCCCCGGGGGACACGGCGAACACAGAACTTCCGCGATGCGCACCCGCGGCAGCGCGCATTGCGGAAGTAAACAATAGGACGTCCAGGGACGGCCACCCGGACGAACGCGCCTGCTCTACGGCCGTCATTCGGCTATAGGGCGGGCGCGAGGTGGTTAATTATGTTCTGAACGTGTTCTTTAATGCGAATCCTTAGAGGTCTCTTTGTGCGGCCTATATATTGGAGCCCGCAGCTGCACTCCAACGCATATACCACTCCTACTGTATTACAGCAGATGAATTCTTTGATTTCATAGGTATTTCCAGTACTGGTGGAGGTAAATTCCTTCTTCTTTTCATTTGGGCGTTTGGTTTTAGTGCAGGTATAGCACTGTTCACATGGATAGAAGCCTTTACCGGTAAAGAAAGTCAGTCCTCTACTGGGAGGGTCCGGAATGTTTTTCACAATTTTGTCTTTAATGGTAGGTGCTCTTCTGTACACAAATTTAGGACAGGTGGGAAGAATGTCTTGTAAATATTTGTCTGCTAGTAGTATATTCCAATGACCTTTAATGATCTTTTCAATCTGCTTGTATTGTATGTTGTAACCTAAAATAACCGGTAACATATCTCCTGAAGTCTCATTTTTAGGCTTGTCTTTGATCAAAATCTTTCTGTCCATTTCTGCTAATTCAGCCATTCTTTTATCAACAAAATCCTTATTGAAGCCTTTCTCTATAAATCTTTGTTTCATGTTGTTGGCTTGAGCACTGAACAAATCCTTATGCGTGCTGTTACGTCTAAGTTGCATTAGCTAGCCTTTTGGTATATTGTATAGCCAATTTTTGTGATGGCAGCTTCCTAATGGCAGATAGCTATTGCGGTCCACGTTCTTGAAATGCATTCTGGAGGAGAGTTGGCCATCTTCTTGTAGAATTTCAAGGTCTAGGAAGGTCATTTTCTTATCGCTAATCTCCCATGACAGTTTGATGTTTCTGTCATTGATATTCAGGTTCTCCAAAAAGGCCTCAAGCTTAGCCTGTTCCCCTCTCCATAAGATGACAATGCCATCAATATATCTTTTATATATGTATAACTCTTCTGGAGTATTGGAGAAAACTCTCTCATCCTCCCATTGTGCCATAAAAAGGCGACACTGGGAGCAAATTTTGCTCCCATAGCTACTCCAGTTTTTTGGTAATAATAGTTATGGTTGAATCAAAAATAGCTGTTTTTTAGGCAGAAATCAAGACTTTTAACAAGATATTTCCTTTGAACGCATGGCAGGGCAGGTTGGTATGTTTCCTCAGTCCCCATTTAACTGCTTCACATGGTTGATGGTGTAATATAACCGTATATAGGGACGAGACATCTGCTAACACTAGCCACCAAGGTCCATCATTGTCTGGAACATCTTCTAATATTTGTAAAATTTGTTTCGTATTGCGCAGATAGGCTTTTGTCTTCTGTACGGCTGGTTCTAAGTAATGATCAATGTACTGTCCCATTCGTGCTGTTAGTAAATCTATACCACTGACAATCGGTCTTGATGGTGGATTTTCCTTATCTTTATGAATTTTGGGGAGTGAATATATGATTGGTGTCCTACATGAATCCGGTATAAGGTATTTGGCTTCTTTTTTATTTAAGATATCTTTTTTCAGACCAATGAGTGGATCGTATGTATCAGTATCTTGTAGGAGCAAATTCATACTTGTATTATGCTGCTCCTTGAAGAGGACCACTATGCCCCCTCCTTTATCTGCTGGACATATAACCAGATCCTTCCTCTTAGTTAGCTTGCGAATTCTACTTCTAATATGTCTGGGTTCGTCTCGTTTTTTAAATTTTCAATTCTTTCAGTTCATCTAAGGCGACTCTCTTAAATACCTCAATGTGTTTGTTATCCTTCACCACAGGGTTGAAAATCGATTTGTTCCTTAAAGTGCTGTGCATAATGGTCTATTAGAACTTGTAGTTATCGGTTTACAAGGATTATTGATAATGTATTTCTTTATGTTCAGTTTCCTCACATATTTCTGGATCCCTATAAAAATTTGAAATTTGTTGAGATTTTTGGTCGGTGCGTATTTTAATCCTTTATTGAGAACACCCACTTCCTCATGGGACAGCGGTTGTCCACTAAGATTAAAAATTCCCTCTCCTTTTATTCTCTTTTTCTTTTGTGATCTCTTGCCCCTCTACATCCTTTCTTCTTTCTGGTGTTCTCCTGGGGTTTCTTGGTTCTTCGTTCCTCCTTGGTGGGCTGTTCTCTCTGCCCCTCTCTAAAAAAGACCTCTCATAATCCATGTCTGATTGGCGATGTCTGTCAGTTCTATCTTCATCGGATCTGTGATCCAGGGGTGCATAATAATTGTAGGGATGGGGCTCCTCTCATAAGGTCGATTTGGGCCTTGCGGGGGGCAGCCATAGTGTCCTCGGTCTCTTCTTTCATATTGTCAGTCTGGACTCCCTCCTCTTGGGCCATATGACTCATATGTGCGGCCCCTATTTTCGTTTGCTGTACCTCCATTATCCCTTTGGTTATTTTGGTAGGTTTTGTTGTCCCTTTGGTCATAGTATGGTTTCTGCCAATTGTTTTGGCCATAATTCTTCCTATTATTCTTCCAAAAGGGATTCTTTCACCCATTTTTGAATCAAGTTAAAAAAGGTGTTGTTTTAACATGTTATTTCTCACACACAGCATGGGCTTGCTTACGAAAACCCCAAAATACATTCTTCTACTTCTCCTTTGTATTGGAATACCACACGTCAGACTTTTTCAATACTGAGATGCATAGGGGGGCTCAAAATCCAAGGAGAATCTTCAGGCTTTTAAATGGCATAAATGAGGCATTTGATCCTTACTACCTATCACATTTCTTGTGACCTTGAAGTGCCAGGACAGGAGAATCGCCCAAAAATTACCCCATTTTGCAAAGTAGACCCTACAATGTATTTAATTAGAGGCATGATGAGTCTTTTGAAGATCACATTTTTTGCCACGTTTTTGGAAATTTAAGAAAGAAAATTAAACTGTGTTCTTTTAGACACAGCTGTCAATTATAGGATATTTCTCACACACAGTAAGGACATACTTAAAATTACAGTATGAGAATACTAATATGTGACTAATATTTGACATTTTTGCAGTCTAGCTACAGAATGGGGCCCACAATCCAAGGAGCACCTTTAAGCTTTCAATGGGAATAAATTAGGCATCTAATTTCCTGCTCCTAATTACCACATTATCACATCTTTGCCAGCCCCGGAGAGCCAAGTCAAAAGAAACACCAACAAAAATAACACATTTTGGAGAGTAAAGACCCTAAGGTTTTTTGTAAGAGGCACGGTGAGTCTTTTAAAAATTGTATGTACTGCCACAAGTTTTTGGAAAATGTGGAAAGAAAATTATTATTATTTTTTTTTGTATTTACACAAAGTTATAAACGAATGGAATATTTCTACCATGCAGCATACGTATACGTAGAATTGCACCCTAAACGCATTCTGCTACTCATGCTGATTATGCATAGGGCATTGTATCTTGTAAATCACAGAAATCAGCCAATCTAATGACACTGGGACTGGTGTGGCTACAATCATAAACACTGTTGCTGTTTTAGATGGCTGTGGTGACACTGGTGTGGCAGGAACACTGTTGCTGACTTATACTGGTCTGGTGATACTGTGACTGGTGTGGCTGCCATCAGCAACAATGTTTATGGTGTACACTGGTCTAGTGACACTGTGACTTGTTTGGAATGATCAGGAAGACTGCTTCTGGCTTACACTGGTCTGGTGTCACTGCAACTGATGTGGTGGTGATCAGGAACACTGTAACTGTTTTCACCAATCTGGTGACAATGTGACTGATGTAGTGGTGATCAGGCACACTGTTGCTGGTTTATGCTGGTCTAGTGACACTGGGGCTGGTGTGGTAGTGATCAGGAACACTATTACTGGCTTACACAGGTCTGGTAATACTGGGACTGGTGCGGCGATGATCAGGAATCCTACTGATGGCTGCGCTGGTCTGGTGACACTGGAATTTGTGTTGCAGTGATCAGTATTTAAAATATTTTTATTGAATTTTTAGAAAAAGACAAACATAATACATAACAATCAAAAGTCTCGACATACAAAAAATACAAAACATTCACATTACAAAAAACACAGTACATGACATTCTTAAGGTATATAAATCATACAGCATTACCCCCTCCTATTGATGGACATTTTAATTCTAAAGTGCCCCCTTCCTATACTCAGATTTTTATGAAGGGGATGGGAGGAAAAAAAACCACACATATATCCCCTACCATGTTGTAGTGATCTGGAACATTGTTGCTAGCTTACACTGGTTTAGTGACACTCAAACTGGTGTAGGAGTGATCAGGAACAATGTTGGTGGTTTACACTGGTCTGATGATCCTGGAACTGGTGTTGCGATGTTCAGGAAGATTGTTGCTGTTTTCACTGGTCTGGTAACACGTGGCAATGATCAGGAACACTGTTGTTGGCCTATACTGGTCTGGTGATACTGCGACTGGGGTGGTGGTGATCATGAAGACAGTTTATGGCATATACTGGTCTCTGGTGACACAGTGACTGATGTGGCATAGATCAGGAACACTGTTGCTGGATTACCCTGGTCTGGTGACACTGCAGTTGGAGTTGCATTAATTAGGAAAATGGTTAATGGTTTACACTGCTCTGGTGACACTGGCACTGGTGTAGCAGTGATCAGAAAGACTGCTGCTGGCTTACACTGATCTGGTGATACTGGAACTGGTGTGGCAGTGATGAGGAAAACTGTTTATAGTGTACACTGGTCTGGTGATACTACAATTGGTGTAACAGTGATCAGAAACACTGTTGCTGATTTACACTGGTCTGGTGACACTGCAGCTGGTGTTTCGGTGATTAGGAACACTGTTGCTGATTTACACTGATCTGGTGACACTGGGACTGGTGTGCCAATGATCAGGAAAACTGTTGCCAGCTTACACTGATATGGTGATACTGGGACTGGTTGAAAGCGATCAGGAAAACTGGTTTGGTAAAACTGGAACTGGTGTGGTGGTGATCAGGAACACTACTTCTGGCTTACACTGGTGACATTGTGATTAGTTTGGGGGTAATCAGGAATATTGATGCCGGTTTACACTGGTCTGGTGACACTACGGCTGGGGTGGCAGTGATCAGGGACAATGTTCTTGCTTACACTGGCCTGGTGATACTGGAACTGGAGTGGTGGCAATCAGGAGTCTTATTGATGGTGTACACTTGTCTGGTGATACTGGGACTAGTGTGATGGTGATCAAGGACACTGATAATCTGGTCTGATGACACTGGAACTGGTGGACATTGTACTGCGGTGTCAGTGATCAAAGACAATTGCTGGCTGCACTGACATACAGTGATATTAGAGCAGTCAGCCATTGTTTCTGATCACTGGGCACAGAAATACAATGTCATTATACTGACACTGTACTGGTCTAGTGAAGGTGTGTTAAAAAAAAAAAAAAGATCAGTCACTAGTGCACTGCAGTTTCAATACAGTGACATTATACTGCTGTGACTAGTGGTCAGAGACAATGGATGGCTACTCTGATATCACTGCCAGCCATTGTCTCTGATTACCAGATACAGCAATACAATGTCACTATGGTGATACTGCACTGCCTCGGTTCTACAGTGACTTTATTTCCAAGTGCACTTGCAGTGCAAAGTGGATTTGCCTTTAGTAAATAAACCCCAGTGATCGCAGCGTGAACTACTGTATGCCCTAGTGAGCGCGCACAGGCAGCAAACGAGGGAGGCTGTCTAATCACTGTACAAAGACCAGATGGAAAGTGGTTAAATCATTTTTAATTTTTTTTTTTTTTGCAAATGCAAAAAATTTTTTTTTTAGTATGAAGTATTATTGTTCTTACTAAGGTCTCTCTGTGGACTACAGAACAGCTCCCCCCTTCAAAAGTGTGTTACAGGCAGGATCACCAGGTGAACAAAACTGATGCAACCAACACATCTAAGGACTGGTAAGCTGCAATATATTAAATTTTTTTCATAGATTTAAATATGCATTAAGTGACACATTTGTATGCTGGTGTGAGTACTTCTGTGCTATCAAATCACTTATATGTGCTAAAGTACTTTTTTTTAATCAAATTTATGCTAGTGTTCAAACAACTATCTATCCAAAACATGAACTTATTTAAAAGCCTGCTGCAGACACTAACTTGTGTTCCCACAAAATCCAATGTACAATAATCATATAGAGCGCTGCTTTACATACTACTACTGGGTGAGTAAATAGTGCTAATTAAATATCATCCATATCTAATTGCTCAATAAACCAAAAATACAAGTCCTCAAGTATACATTCCTGATACATTATAATTCAATATACATTTGTTCATGGTGATTCCAGTTTATGTACTGTAATCATTGTCCATACCATATCCAAGATTATTCCACATGTTAAAACTTCTGTGTTGAACCTTTCACCTTTCATCAACAAATTAAACCCCAAAGTGTAAAAAAACATGTGCTTCTGTGAGGCTCCCAGAACTCTCACCTCAAATACATATGAATAATGTAATGCTCAATAAACTTTACAATCCCCTTCTTTAGCTGGGTACCAGTTTTTCCTCCTGTCCACAGGGGTTCCTCTTCGGATCACTTCTCCTTATTATACAGGATGTGTATGTGGCTCCTTTGATTCCATCCAAAGATTATTACGGCCATTCTGCATAACTCTCAGAAGGGAGAGTCACGCGTATGCTCCCTGATGAAGTTAAGTGAGCGTGGCGTAACACGTAAGGCAAGAGGAAGGGCTGATGGGGACTAGAAATTTCATGGTAGGATGCCTGTGAAACTGTTTTAAACAGTTTTCTTCACAAAGTGTGGTTTTAAGGTTTTAAATGTGAGTGTATACTGAACACAATAAATGGATGTTGGTTTTAAATTCTGAACTATGGGAGCCTTGTATCTTTGCTTCCCCTTCTGAGAGTTATGTAAAATGGACGCATGAATCTTTGGGTGAAATTAAAGGAGCTACATACCCTTCCTGTATAATAAGGAGAAGTGATCCAGAGAGGGACCCCTGTGGACAGGAGGAGAAAGGGGTACCAAGCTAAAGAAGGGGAATGTAAAGTGTATCAAGCATTACAGGCTTTATTGATATGTATTTGAGGTGAGAGTTCTGAGAGTCTAAGCCCTTGTACACACGGTCGGAGATTCCGACAACCAAATCCATTCCGACGGATTAATTACGGAAGAGGTCCAGAAGTGATGTTGTATACACACGGTCGGACTAAGTTGTCGGAAAATCTGATTCTACATAACGTGATGACGTTATTTCGTTACGACGGGACTACGTTCAGGCTAGTAGCCAATAGCTTTGGTCTAGGAATTTGATCTGAGCATGCGTGGCACTTTGTCCATCGGAGTAGCCTACACATGATCGGAGTATGTCCGATCGGAGCATTTTGTCAGAAAATTTTACTGGCAAGTTGGAAAAATTGGTCTGTCGGATATTCTGACAGAAACAGTCCGATGCAGACCACACACAGTCGGATTACCCGACAAAACGGTCCGATAGGAAACATTCCGACGGAATCTCCGACCGTGTGTACAAGGGCTAAAAGTAAAACATGTGGTGTTTTTTGCAATTTGAGGTTTGAATTTGTTGAAGTGAAGGGTTCAACATGGAAGCTTTAACAAGTGGAATAATCTTGGCTATGTTATGGACTTACAATGATTATATGAACTGGAATCACCATAAACAAATGTATATTGGATTATAATTTATCAGGAACGTATATTTGAGCACTTTTATTTTTGGTTTTATTGAGCAATTAGATATGGATGATATTTAATTAGCACTATTTACTATGCCCAGTAGTATTACAGTATGTAGAGCAGCGCAGCATTCTATATGGTTATTGTACATTAGAAATGTAGTGCACCAAAAAGAATGCAAATTATAGCAGCGCCTGAATTCTGCAGCTTTCATTCAAATCTACTTCTCTACAGTACGCACACTCAGGTGACTAAGCAATGAGCAACTTACCACTTTTAGTTTCTTACTGGATTGCATTATGATCTCATGCCTATGGTGAGAGATACACAAACTGCTAGGTTGACAGAGAAGATCTTTCATATTTATGGAGCACTTGGGAAAATTGGTGCAAGTGGTTGTATTCTGCTTGCAAATCCCTCTAATACCTACAAGCAGACTAATTCTTTCTGCAAAATGATATATTGCTTTATGTTTTATTGTGTAAAGTATTTTTTTCGTTGTGTTATTTTTTTATTCAGCTTAGGGTGATATCAAACAAGCAAATCTTCCCAGGTTTCTCTGATATAAAGCCATGACGGATACTCTTATCTCCGTAGTGTATTGGTTGTTGTGATTTATACCCTGCAGATGCCATCTTCCACTGAGGCAAAGCTTGCTGTGTTCCATCGTTTCTGCTTATGGGCAAGATTGATAACAGGACTCTAAGCAGAACTTTTCATCTTTGCGCTTGTCACATTGACTGATGGTGATGATAGCAGGAAAAATTAATTCATACTCTCAGACTGTCTCTAAACTGGAACACAACATATTTTTCTTGGGCATGAAAAACTGACATATTTTGTGTACTTTAAGACAGCAAAAGACACATTAAATGCCCAGTTTAAATATTTCACACTAAAAGCCATTATCTTCTGGAAACATGGACATCACCATTTGTAAGTTCATTGGGAACTTGTCAAATGAGAGAATATACAATGTGAATTGTCTTATGTTTCCAGCAGATGTGCTAAAGATAATGAGAGTATTCACATGGCCAATGAAAATATTGAAAAGGGCAACAGCAATCAAATACACAGTTCAGAGATGTAAATTGATCACGATAATCATTTTATGTTATCATGACATAACAAAAGTCAAGCTGGAATAGTGACTTAGTAGTACACTATCTGATTTTGAGCTGTTCCTACTGGGTCATGCCATCTAAAAGGATGAGTGAGTGGAGCCCAAAGACATTGTTAGCAGATATAGCTGCAATAGATGGCTTTAAGTGCTAACACTACACTCCAAACATTTTTATAGTAACACTTTTTTCTCCTTAAGTTTAAAGGTAAGCGGTGGAAAAAATCACTTTCTAGTAAATTGTAGGCAAAATATTAGTGAATACATTGTTAAAATAATAGTTAAAAAAAGACAAAATGCTGCGCTTATCCACCAAACTAAAAATTGAAAACAACGTAAACCTCACAAAAAAGTGAAAATAAGATGTTACCACCCCCTTTTCTTATCCTCTACTGAAACCCAATTTTCTACTGAACCAGAAAAAGGCCATTATCATACTTTTATTACATCTCCCCACCTTAGCAATTCTTTCTTCTTAATTTTTTTAAATTCATTTAAAATAATACTCAAAGCAAAGAGCTAGATACAAAGCTGAAAACCATAAATGTAGCTTGTTTCACATGCAAAAGGATTTGTAATTCTGTTCTGTCAATCTTGTAATCTAAACACTCTTGCCAGACAGCACAGGTCTGTGACACCTCGGCAGATTAAACTGTAGATTACAGTTTTGGACATGCCCTGGTATTTGAATAGACAATAGCCTTAGTTAATATGCATTTTTCTATATCATCTGCACAGAAAATATGTTTGGATAACATTACTGTATATACTGTATAACAGAAAATGTATATAAGTGGCATGAAAGCAATTAGTACTCTGTATTACTATATCACTCTATATTTTAAGTGTAACTGCGCATAATGGTGCCTCCCTTACCTGTTCTATACCCACCTGCTCCTGGTCTACTGGGACCTTAGCTGTGCAGTCTCTTCTGTGCCACATAAGCTCTGCGTAAATTGCTGGCACTATATAAATCCTGAAGAAGAATAATAATAATAATAGTAATAATAATAGCCTCTTCTCAAAATCTTCTCTGCTGGGGCCATGTATCTGCAACACAAACTACATTTAATCCTAGGGATAGTGTATGAGCTAACTTGCATATTTTGGCCAATTTCTCATATACTTTTTATTATCCCCTTCAAAATAATTAATATTAGAACACAATATTGTTTTAAATAGGAAACATAATGAACATGATTAACACTCCACAGTATGTTAGGCAGGTCATAGATGATGTAAATTTCTTTCCTGCAACCACAGGAAATTTCCCCCATCAACACAGACAGGGCTAACAGCGAACTCCTTCCTGTTGAGCAGCGGGAAGGGGGGGGGGGGGCAGGGGAAGCCACCCATGCCGGGAGAAGACAGTGATTATTTCTAGCAGCTGTTGCAGCCGCTAGTGATAACTGCAACTGAATCTGGCATGCAGGTTGTACCCAAGTTGATCCTTCGATCAACTTGTTACATTCAGCCTGCCCACACACGGTTCTAATCTTGGCGGGTTCAGCAGGAGATCCAACCCGTCTATGGCCTGCCTTAATGTATCAGTTATTCTCTTGATTCATGATATCTGCAAAACCTGATAATAATGTGTTCACCCAATTAAATTAGATTTAGGCCTGAACTTAAGCTGACCATACATGAGTCATTATTTTTTTCGTTCAACAAAAGAAATTTACTTGATTTCCCTGTTCACGCATTCAATGTGAATGAGGCAATCCCTCCCACTGAACTTTTATATTCTGACAATAGTGAGACTTGCTGTCCGAATACACTGAGCAGGGCCGCTGGCTATAGCTGCAAGTGCTAACTGAGAGAAAGTTTTCCATCAGGCTGGCTGCACACAAGTTGATCGATAGATTGACATGTGTACAACTAGCCAGCCCATACATTGATCAAAATTCGGATGTGCATGCTTACCCCCAGTGCAGGTGGTCAGGCACTATAGCTTGCTTCTGTGTTCTCCTATAGCAGCCCTCTTTCCCATAAAGCAAGCTGGCCTATCAGTACTTGGTTGCTCCCAGGTCTTATGCACAATGCTATAGTGACTGGCCACCACACGGCCCAACAAGGGAACAGACAGTAAAAAAAAATGACAGGTGTTATAATACCTCTCCACTCTATCCAAAAACTAAGAAAAGTTTTTTTTGTTACACTTTAACCACTTAAGGACCGCCGTATTGCCAATGTACGTCATTACAATGGCACCGGCAGGCACAAGCACGTACATGTACGTGCCTGCCTTCCAGCGGGTGGGGGGTCCGATCGGACCCCCTCCCACTGGATACGGCAGTCCGTTTCGCTGCAGGAGCGATCCGGGACGAGGGGATGGCCGTTGGTTTCTAGCCATCCCCTCTCGATCGCTCCTGGCCAATGAGAAGCTTCTTCCCACTGTGTATTGTATACACAGGCAGGGAGGAAGTGATGTCATTCTCCTCGGGGCGGTCTTTTAGACCGGACTACGAGGAGAAGACTAAAAGTAAGTGCACCAAACACTACACTAACACATAGGTACACATAGGTACAAAACCCCCCCCGATCACCCCCCCGATCGCCCCCCAATCCCCCCCGCCCACCCCCCCCCCCCAGTCACAGTGTCACTGTCATTTATTTACTGATCACTGCATTCAGTGTCAGTTGTAAAAGTAAAAACTGTCAGGGCAGTTAGTGTTAGGTCCAGGGTAGCCCCCTACCACCCCCCAATAAAGGTTTAACCCCCTGATTGTCCCTAGAGTTAACCCTTTCACCCCCTTTTGCCAGTGTCACTAAGCGATCATTTTTCTGATCGCTGCATTAGTGTCACTAGTGTCGCTAGGTAGCTAGTTATTTTTTTAGGTTCACCGCCAGGTTTTTATAGCGCTAGGTACCCCGATATACTACCCAATAATGGTTTTAACCCCCTGATTGCCCCTAGTTAACCCTTTCACCCCCTTTTGCCAGTGTCACTAAGCGATCATTTTTCTGATCGCTGCATTAGTGTCACTAGTGTCGCTAGGTAGCTAGTTATTTTTTTAGGTTCACCGCCAGGTTTTTATAGCGCTAGGTACCCCCATATACTACCCAATAATGGTTTTAACCCCCTAATTGCCCCTAGTTAACCCTTTCACCAGCGATCACAGTATAAGTGTCACTGGTGACGCTGGTTAGCCAGTTAGTTATTTAGGTTCCCCGTCAGGTTTTTATATAGCGCCAGGGACCCCCATATACTACCTAATAAAAATTTGAACCCCCTGATTGCCCCTAGTTAACCCTTTCACCAGTGATCACCATATAAGTGTTACGGGTGACTCTGGTTAGTTTGCTTTTTATAGCATCAGGGCACCCACCATTTATTACTAAATAAAGGTTTAACCCCCTGATCACCCGGCGGGTGATATCAATTAGGTTTTAGGGTCAGGGTCTGCGTCGCCCCAGGCAGCGCTAGGTTAGTGCCAGTACCGCTAACACCCACGTGCAAAGCATACACCTCCCGTAGTGGTATAGAATCTGAACAGATCAATATCTGATCTGATCAGATCTATACTAGCATCCCCAGCAGTTTAGGGTTCCAAAAAAATGCATTGTTAGCGGGATCAGCCCAGATACCTGCTGGCCCCTGCGTTTTGCCCCTCTGCCCAGCCCACCCAAGTGCAGTATAGATCGATCACTGTCACTTACAAAACACTAAACACATAACTGCAGTGATCGCAGAGTCAGGCCTGATCCCTGCGATCGCTAACAGTTTTTTTTGGTAGCAATATATATTTAAATCCGGAAGGCAGTGCTTGGTTTTCGGGGTCCCGTACATGGCTAGGCTCCCAAAAAGTCCCCCACATGTGGTATCCCCGTACTCGGGAGAAGCAGCAGAATTTATTTTGGGGTGTAATTTGACTTATGCCCATAGCATGTGTGAGCAATATATCATTTAGTGACAACTTTGTGCAAAAAAAATAAAAAATTGTAAAATTCCTGCAACTTGTGGCAAAATATAAAATATTTCATCGACTCAACATGCCTTTCAGTAAATAGCTTGGGGTGTCTACTTTCCAAAATGGGGTCATTTGGGGGGGGGTTTGTGCTATTTTGGCATTTTATGGCCTTCGAAACTGTGATAGGTAGTGAGGAGTGAAATCAAAAATGTGCACCCTTAGAAACCCTGAAGGCAGTGATTGGTTTTCGGGGTGCCGTACGCAGATAGACTCACAAAAAGTCCCACATATGTGGTATCCTCGTACTCAGGAGAAGCAGCAGAATATATTTTGGGGTGCAATTCCACATATAACTATGGCATGTGTGAGCAATATATCATTTAGTGACAACTTTTTGTAAACTTTTTTTTTTTTGTGTCATTATTCAATCACTTGGGACAAAAAAAAAATATTCAATGGGCTCAACATGCCTCTCCACAACTTCCTTGGGGTGTCTACTTTCCAAAATGGGGTCATTTGGGGGCGGTTGTACTGCCCTGCCATTTTAGCACCTCAAGAAATGAGATAGGCAGTCGTAAATTAAAAGCTGTGTAAATTCCAGAAAATGTACTCTAGTTTGTAGACGCTATAACTTTTGCGCAAACCAATAAATATATGCTTATTGACATTTTTTTTACTAAAGACATGTGGCTGAATAAATTTTGCCCTAAATGTATGACTAAAATTGAGTTTATTCAATTTTTCTTATAACAAAAAGTAGAAAATATCATTTTTTCTCAAAATTTTCGGTCTTTTTCCATTTATATCGCAAAAAATAAAAATCGCAGAGGCAATCAAATACCATCAAAACTCTATTTGTGGGAAGAAAAGGACGCAAATTTTGTTTGGGTACAACATTGCATGACCGCGCAATTACCAGTTAAAGCAGTGCAGTGCGAAATTGTAAAAAGACCTCAGGTCCTTAGGCTGTTAATTGGTCAGGGGCTGAAGTGGTTAAGCTACATAAAGGGGATATTTAAATCCGGAAGGCAGTGCTTGGTTTTCGGGGTCCCGTACATGGCTAGGCTCCCAAAAAGTCCCCCACATGTGGTATCCCCGTACTCGGGAGAAGCAGCAGAATTTATTTTGGGGTGTAATTTGACTTATGCCCATAGCATGTGTGAGCAATATATCATTTAGTGACAACTTTGTGCAAAAAAAATAAAAAATTGTAAAATTCCTGCAACTTGTGGCAAAATATAAAATATTTCATCGACTCAACATGCCTTTCAGTAAATAGCTTGGGGTGTCTACTTTCCAAAATGGGGTCATTTGGGGGGGGGTTTGTGCTATTTTGGCATTTTATGGCCTTCGAAACTGTGATAGGTAGTGAGGAGTGAAATCAAAAATGTGCACCCTTAGAAACCCTGAAGGCAGTGATTGGTTTTCGGGGTGCCGTACGCAGATAGACTCACAAAAAGTCCCACATATGTGGTATCCTCGTACTCAGGAGAAGCAGCAGAATATATTTTGGGGTGCAATTCCACATATAACTATGGCATGTGTGAGCAATATATCATTTAGTGACAACTTTTTGTAAACTTTTTTTTTTTTGTGTCATTATTCAATCACTTGGGACAAAAAAAAAATATTCAATGGGCTCAACATGCCTCTCCACAACTTCCTTGGGGTGTCTACTTTCCAAAATGGGGTCATTTGGGGGCGGTTGTACTGCCCTGCCATTTTAGCACCTCAAGAAATGAGATAGGCAGTCGTAAATTAAAAGCTGTGTAAATTCCAGAAAATGTACTCTAGTTTGTAGACGCTATAACTTTTGCGCAAACCAATAAATATATGCTTATTGACATTTTTTTTACTAAAGACATGTGGCTGAATAAATTTTGCCCTAAATGTATGACTAAAATTGAGTTTATTCAATTTTTCTTATAACAAAAAGTAGAAAATATCATTTTTTCTCAAAATTTTCGGTCTTTTTCCATTTATATCGCAAAAAATAAAAATCGCAGAGGCAATCAAATACCATCAAAACTCTATTTGTGGGAAGAAAAGGACGCAAATTTTGTTTGGGTACAACATTGCATGACCGCGCAATTACCAGTTAAAGCAGTGCAGTGCGAAATTGTAAAAAGACCTCAGGTCCTTAGGCTGTTAATTGGTCAGGGGCTGAAGTGGTTAAGCTACATAAAGGGGAAGTAAGTGAGATACAGTGTAACAATGAAGGATGTGGTATCTGTAAATACATAGGACTAATGAAGTGGCTAACTGCCCCCACTCCCCATATTTTTTTTTTATGTTCCAACATTTCTTTCTGAACTGGGGAGGAAATAGCGCTGTTTGAGCCACTACTACCCAATCAACTGTTTGAGGGTCTGGAAACATTCTCAGTGCTGGTGAAATTGCAAAATTCCCGAAGATTCCTCTCCAGAATACATTTAAGCGTACGGTGCATTTTTTACCAATGAACATGTTGAGTTACGGTCATCCAGTTATGGAATAAATCTCATTGGATAAATGAAAACAGGCAGAACAAGAAGGAAGAGAAGGGGTAACAATGTTAATAAAAGCACAATCTTCCGAGGCACACAGGGCCAAAAATAGAATTCGCCAGTGTATTTACAACATTTCACAGCAGAAGAACAGATACTTACTAGGACAATGTTGTATGACGAATCAGAGGATAGAGGAGAGAGGAAATTGCACTGCATTCCTAATTTAAACCTTCAGATAAATGTGATGGATTACACACCAGTGCAGAAGTTAACTCTGTACCAACTTCCCTGTAGCAGGAAGTCAGACTACATAAAAAAGCTGTTGGAAAGTGGAAAGATACAAATGTCCAACTCTTCCACCTACTTCTCTGTAATTTGTGTATGAAAAAAGATAGGAGTTGTAGACTATAGCCGCGTACACATGATTGGATTTTCCGACAGGAAATGTGTGATGACAGGCTGTTGGCGGAAAATCCGTGGACATATATTGGATGCCAGGTTTTAAAATTTTCAGTGGACAAATGTCTGTTGTCGGACTTTCCGAACATGTATACACAAGTCCATCAGACAAATGTCCAAAGTACAAACACACTTGCTCGGAAGCAAGGATGAGCCAGAAGTGGTCGGTCTTGTAAACTAGCGTTCATAATGGAGAATTAACATTTTTGACGTGGCAAATTATGAAATCTCAAAATGCAGCGCACATTCTCTTCTTCTTTAATGGGATCATAATGAAGCTGTTTTGCTGGTGATACTGATGGAGTTATTATTTTTTCTAGTGATATCAAGAATAATCTTTGCAAATTTTATGTGCCATCTGTTTGTGGAACCACAAAGATTTAAGTTGCCTGAAAATGTGTACAGTATGCTTATCTGTTTGTCTGTTACAGTGCTTGAACCCTAATTCATTGATTAATGTGTCTCTCTGCAGGTAGATATGGATTAAGATCTCTGAGAGCTCATCTGTGAAATATTATGTGGTGCTCCCCCAATACTTTTGGAGGGTTGGAGAGAGAAAATAGAATTACAGGCTGCTGAGGACTGAGCTGTACATTTTCATGTTATAGGCCTTTGTTAATACACTACTCACTGATGCATAACATATCCATCAAGATTTGGAAACTGTGCAGAGGGGTGCTGATGGTGGAATGAGAAAGGCAGGACTGGGAAGGGAGAGAGGGGGGCAGGGGGGGGGAGATTATTGGCAGCAGACAAGAGGAAGAGTGAGGGGAAGAGGTACTTGAGGTGAATGACAAGGGAAGTACAGAAAGCAAGATTACTAGAGGCTGATAAAAGGTTGGAGAGAAGCAGTACGGAGGTGTTAAAACACTGAAGATTAATGAGAGAAGTAGCATGGAAAGAAAAGACACTGAGGAAAGAACAAGAGGAGTAGTTTAGGGCAATAGTACTGGAGGTGGATGACAGGAATAGTACATGGTGGGAAAATAAGGTGTTCATAAGAAGAGTTTTATAAGGGGTACAGACCAAAGGCACTGTGGCTATATAATGGAAGCAGTATGGGGAGAAAAGACATTGGATGTGAATAAGAGGAGCATTACGAAACAGAGTGCAAAAAAGGTGCTGGTGGCAGGCAAAATAAGCAGTATGGGGATCAAGGCCTTAGACGTGTGCAAGTGGACCGTTCATTGGGGTGCTAAAGACTGCAGAGTAGTGCAGCTGGGAAATAGAAGGGCCATCACTCCTGTGCCCATCCTGACACACTTTTGCAAATATATCAAAACCTCTAACTTTGGTGGTTCAGTGTCCTCTTAAAGGTTCCCTCTATCGATCAATGCATCACAGATCATTAGGCTACCAGCACAATATTGCAACCTGACTGCCCTCACAGTCCCCACTTTGTTTCTGTAAGAATGAAGGGCAAAGTGGTAAGTGGAGATCAGTGATCTAAGGTTCACTGATAAAATAGCCGTTGAAGGTCCCTTGATGGTGGAGTCAGGAAAAAACTTCTCCTCCCTCCCTCTAATCTGACCATGTCTTCAGGTCAGACAAATAGGCAGATTCACTCTTCTCTGTATAGCCCGTTATTGCTGTGTGAATAATAATTAACAAATCTCAATTAGTAGGCATTAGCACAAATTACAATACCGTTGCACCATAATTATTAACTGCACCCCCTACAATTTATAGCAAAACAAATTGCTTGAGCAGCCTGTGTTGCTTGAGCCTGAGATAAGCACATGAGGAGGCTTGTAGTCAAGAAGAAGTAGGGTCCTATCACTGCTCCTACTAGATATTACTTTAAATGCACACAATGAACATAATCTACTTGCCAAGGTTTTCAGTTCTTTATTAGTTATAATTGTAGTGCACTAGTTAAAAAACAACTGGATATTTCCAGTAATCCAGTGACCCAGGATCGGCTACTACCTGTTTGTAGTGCAGAATAGGTATTACGAACACAACCAATGTAAAGTTTTTTATCACCATACAGTATCTCAGATTCCAACCCGTCTTGAAAGTTTGACTGCGTTATTAATCGGGGGGTTCTGCCAAGGTCCTGATGATGTCACTCAAAAAGCAGGGCCTGCCTGCTGTATTAGAACTTGTTTGCTAAAAAAAATCACACTTTGCTAATGTTGCTCCTGGTTTAATGCACTGGTTTAAAAATGCACAGACATTGTGATTTTGTTTAATCCTACATATTAGAAACATGTTTTATACAGTATTATGCTGGTGTATCAGTCAGTGATGGTGAACCCATGGCACAGGTGCCACAGCTGCCACGCAGAGCCCTCTCTGTGGGCAAGCGAGCTATAATCTTCTGAGCAGCTCCAGGCACAAAAAGGCTCCTCACATTTCCCTAGGAGGACAAAGCGCCCAGTGTCCCAATACTTTTTTTTTTATAAAAAATTATTTTATTTAAACTTTAAAATTATATACATAGTAACATTACTGCATTTGAATAAAGTCAGTTACAAAGATTTGTACAATGCCATTTTTCAAACTTTTTCCCCATATCATATTTGAAATCATATTATATATTGACAAACCAAACCTTCCATTTAGTATGTTTTCAGATAAGCTAGCTCTGCCTTTTCTTCTCCCATTTGTTTTTGATCCAGAAAAAATGAATGTTCACATTTAGAAATTATGATTTTGCATGCCTTGCCAACAGATATGGCTTCTTTTTTAAAAACTAAAAGGTTACGGACATCCCATAAAACTTCTTTAAGTATGCAAATGAAAATCCATGCCATTCTTGCTTTATACTTATTCTTAATTTTCAGTGCTGTGTTACGCAAAAAATAATCTAGACATGTCACCCCATCTACTTGTGCCAGAAATGTCTTAAAGTTATCACTGACTTGGGATGTAAAATCGCAACTCCGGAATAAATGTTTTACAGTTTCTCTCCCCCCCCCACAATCAGATCTAGGACATTGCTCTGATGCAGTAAGGTGTCTGGATTTCAAGAAATTTATTTTCGGGAAGCATTCATGCAAGCCCATCCATACAATGTCCCACTGTCTTTTTGTGACTACTCTTACCTGTACCTTCTTCCACACTAAAACACTTTGATTAGCGTTTAATCCTGATATAGAGTTCATCTCTTCTTAGCCAGTTCTTGAAAAATTGTTTGTTCCCCATCTTTCTCCTAGTTCATTCAAATGATTTACTTCTCTAAATTTCTTGAGGATTGAGTAAAATGGAGGTATCACTAGTGCACATGATTTGGTTAGATTATTTTGAACCAGTTCCCATTTAATGAACCACCAGCCTGCTAGGTATCTTATCATAATTGCTGCCTGATCTCCCCCTTTCAACATTCTGAGAATAAGGCACCAGTAGTGCAAATGTATAAAATTCCTTATATTCGGGAAGTCAAAACCACCATTCGATTGTATCAGCATTATTTTATAGCAGGATAAGCGCTCCATTTTAGATCCCCAAAAAAATCTGAATATTTGTCTTGTGATCATTCACAAATCTGAGGGTGGAAACACTAGTGTGGTATACAGCAACAGGGGTAATATCATGGCTTTAACAACTAAAGTCTTCCCAGACAATGTAAGTTCCCTTAGTTTCTATAAGTTCAGCTTCCTATTTATGTTAGCAGACAACTCCTTTAAACTCATCTCACCTTTCAAATCCCTATCAAAGGTTACACCCTGAACTTTTGTTTCTCTCGCAATTGGGACACCTTCTGTCTGGACCCCAACCTTCTGCCCCAGGCTACATAGGCTGCTTTTACTCAAATTAACTGCCATTCCTGATGTTGAACAAAAGATTTTAACATGTAAATTGGCTCTATTAAGCTCTTGTTGTGTCTGCCCCAAGAAGACAAGATCATCCATATAGGTCATAGCTTTAACCCTTTGTTCACCACTCCCTGGAACAAACACTGTCCCGCAACCACCTGCCTTTTCCGGTACAGTACTTTGACTCAGTGCACAACTCTTGGGAAAAAGTGATGCAGGACCGCCTCACAGACCAGGGGGAAGAATGGCCAATTGCCTCCATCGGCCTGGGAATGAACAGCCAATTGACTGGTGCGGGAGGAGACGTGGGCGTTTGTTTGCCAAGGGTTGCCTAAGTGCAGCTGCTTCATTCCATTGGTGAGAAAGCCCAGACATGAGTCCAGAGCTGCCAGTGATGAGCCACATCACATGACGTGTTCTCTGCTATGGTGATAGAAGGGAGTGACTGGATCTAACAATACAAACTTCTCCCAGGAATTCTAAGAGGTCTCTGTTACAGGGAAACTTCACAAAACATTTTTTTACTGTAGCTGGCAATTACACTATAATGATTGCACTGAGACGTGCTTGTGGCACCACTGCCGTACCACAACAGAGGGGGGGGGGGGGTGGTGAGCAGAGGGGGGACCAGATGTGTGATGGAGAGGAAAGTGTGCCATGAGCTGCGTGGAGGTGTGTGATGTATGGTGAGGAGGTGTGCAATGAGCAAACACTCCCAGCTTTCAGTGGTCCTCATCAGAAGGATAGCCAACCAATATCAAATTACATACAAGGTCCAATGCTCAGTAGAAGCAGCCCTCCACAGATAGGGATATCCCATATGGAACTACAAAAACAAAGAAGGGGAAGGCACAGATCCCTAGTGTATTACCCAAGTAAGAAAGGTGTTTATTGAAATAAAAAGCAACCAATAAAATGCATATTCACAAATTGGTTGCTTTTTATTCCAATAAACTCCTTTCTTATGTGAGTAATGCACTAGAAGTTTGCGCATTTCCCTTCTTTATTTTTCTTATTTCAAATGTGCATGCTAGAACATTATTTATGAGAGAAGGAGATATTTTCACTTTCATTGAAACTTTTTTTTTTTTTTTACACGTCTGGGCTTTATTGACACTTATACATTGCACCTTTTGCAATGGATTTTAATTTTATTTTTACTTTGGTAATGTATTAATGCATGCCTGGTGTGATATACATTTTTATGGACTTTTAGTGGGTGATACATACCTTATTTAGCAATAATAGATTGTGGTAATAGTAAGCACTGCACTGTTTAAATATATGAATCTTAATAGGTATACTGAATTTCTATAGTTTGTTTCTCCATTACAAGTGATCTTCACTTTTTTTTTGCCTAGGGCACTTGTTTAGAATTCATAAATTAATGAATTGCTGCTTAAAAGATTTTAATTTTTCAGCATGCTAACGTTCCTGATTTACATATAAACGGAGCATTCAACAGCTGGCATTCTATTAGTTTCTTGAAAGCAACATTTTATATTTATGGTTAGCTTTATTCCTGAACAGACTGGGAAATCAGACTAATTCCAATAATGGGGAAACAATTGCCCCAGGAACGAATTACAACACTTGATTTTCCATGTTACATCTGCTCTCTGCACTCTTCTCTATGAGTAAACAGAGGTTAATCATTTATTTTCTACAGACAAGCACAGTAATAACATTATTTTCTTTCACATTAGTTTCTGCAGAATATATTTCATGAAAGAGCCAATGAAGGATATTGTAGAAGCAAGATCTGCTAGTAATGAGTGGTGCTAATGAGAATGACAATTTATTGCTGTGCCCCATGGGTGCCTGCATAATAATACAGGAATGTTGTCATCTAGAGAATCCCATTATGGCCCCAGTTTGCAGAATGCACTCAGCATGCTTTGTAAATGGCATCAGCCTTGCCACATTAGACAGTCTTGGTTTGTCTGTGAAAATAAATGTGAACAGAAGCAACAATGTTGTTAGCAACATAAATTGCTGTATTGTGAACAAAATGATTATTATATTTGCGCTTTCTTACTGCCAGTTATAGTTTGGTGATTGCAATGGTAGTGATGTTTACTTAGCTTATGATATTGGTGGGATAGACTGGCCAAGGGCCCTCTGGTATTTACTTCCCAATTATATACTGTATATAAGATGTGGGTTGGATCCCGCGTACACCCGACCGGACTTTCCAGCCTACTAGGTCTGACGGTCTTCACGATCGGACTTTCGGTGGCATTCCGACTGACTTTCCGAATGAACGGACTTGCACACACATGACCGGACTGTGCAGCAGACTAGGTCCAACGGTCTTCCCAATGGACTTTCAACGGAGTTATGACGGACTTCCAAATGAACAGACTTTCCCACACACAGACTAAAGTCCATTAATTTTGAATGTGATGAGTTACGAGGGGACTAGAAAAGGAAGTAAATCTTGCCACTTTTATCGCCGAGGTTAACACCTTGCGAGCCCTGTCTCCTGGTATGGATTTTAAGGGGAACCCCCTACGCCGAAAAAATTTACCCACTGTCCATACCAGATCCTTATCCAAGCACGCGGCACGGGCGGTCAGGAAAGGGAGTGGGGAGTGCCCCCCCTCCTGAACCGTACCAAGTCGCATGCCCTCAACAAGAGGTGTGGGTGCTTTGGGAAAGGGGGCGCCCTGCGGGCACCCCACCCCAAAGCACCTTGTCCCCATGTTGATGAGGACAAGGGCCTCTTCCTGACAACCCTGGCTGTTGGTTGTCAGGGTCTGTGGGTGGGGGGCTTATTGGAATCCTGGAGCCCTCTTTAATAAGGGAGCCCCCAGATCCCGGCCCCTCACCCTATGTTAATAAGTATGTACCCCTACCCATTCACCTGTGGGAAAAATGTGTCAATAAAAAAACACACTAGACAGGTTTTTAAAGTAGTTTATTAGGCAGCTCCGGGGGTCTCTTCTGTATTCGGGGGTCTCTTCCGACTCCTCTGCTTTCTCCAGCCTCTTATTAAATTAGAGTTAATTATTAAAGGTAGTCCTCTTCATATGTAACGCAATTTGGAATACATGCAGTCACCATCCATCACCATATGCAAAGTCCGAAGATAACGCCGCCACCTTGGAATGGTAAAATTGCCTGCTTACTGGCTAGAATGGACCTTCAATCAAGAAAGGTCAAAAATGCTTTTAGCTAAATACACAGCCAGGGCCTCTCAAGATGTTCCTGCAGGGTTCCCTTGATCCAAGGTAAAGGTCATCCAAACACACTTTCCATGGTATCATACCTAAAAATAGAAGTCTTGACGGGCAGTATAGAGAAAGCAACATGCACTTCTGGGTAACCGAGGAATGCGAAAATATCAGCATGTTGCTCCTCCCTATGCATTTTGTCACAGAATTTTCCAGCATGCTCGTCCAACAAAAGCCAGCCAAATGGCCGACTTCTGTTGGACTGGCTGAAATACACATGAGCCGAATGTCAGATCATTTTTATTGAACTGGCTGTTGTCTCCTGACATTCAGCCATGCTTACTAGGCATTAGAGTATGGCTGTGTTCATTCTCCATGGTCTCAACGCATATAGGAAAGTGGTCACCCTCGCTTGCTTAACACCAAGATGGACTATGGACTGCTTGTTCCAAACAAACATAAATGGGAGGAAAGGAGTAGTGTGGGAGCTTCTAGGTTATGTTACAAACAGGCATAGAAACACAGTATTAATGAAAAACAAAGAGGGCATTATGTAGTGGATGTGTATGGAGAATAAGGATATTGTTTACTCTCACTTTAATTTAGCATTATGCATGTCTGATTTTACAGCAGTATTATGTAACACTCTTTCGTGTAAGCAGTGAAATAATTGTATTAGAGAACTACAAGATATGTCGCCATCTTTAGCTAGAACAAATGCTAATCAAATTCTATAATCTGATGAACGATGATTAGAGTAATGATTATTACTTTTTACAAAACATATTAAAATGTTCTGGCAGTGTTTAAAAGTTAAGAGGAAGCCACAATTATGTTAAAGCAACAGAATTGCTGGGGATTTCACCTGGATATTGTACCATCATCTTTTCTTATATTTACCTTTTTAATATAGTCTTTTGTGTATGGATTTATTTAATAGTATATTAGTTTACACATTAGTGCATCAGGCCATTGTTGAGAGGAATAACATTCTTTGGATTAATTTGTGCCTGGGTTGTAACTTTATATTCCTGTGTATTATAGTTTGCACATTACTATACAGCAAAAGAAACAGACAGCAGAAAATAGACTTGGCATTCTCATTTTTTTTATTTTCAGCCTTAGAAATAATAAAATTCTATATGAGCAGATGCCTGTGCAGCTAACAATGTAATTGGAATAAAGCTCATAGCTGATTTCCAAGGTCATGATATCCACTGAAACTTAGAAAAGAATACATGGAACCTTTATCGAGCCAGTCAACATGAAACGTTGCATTTGATGCTGCTCTGATGACATGGCATTTATGCTATTTGAGTTTTGGTTGGGCACCAGTGAGTTTAATCAGCCGCTAACTTTTTTATCCACATTTCAGTGTCAAAATGTACTGCATTAATATCAGTCTTTGTCTCAGCCCCAATAAAGCTATAAACAATGCGCCCTTGTCACAGCAGCACTTAAAAATAAATGTATCCCACATAGTGAAGAATTTGTAATAGGAGAATACCACCATCATTATGCTATGTATGGCTAGAACACAGATAGTAAAGGTCTTTTGTGGTTCCGTTCATTGGGAAAAAACAGCGCCTCATAGCTGTGAGCATGATGTTAGGTATTGTAACGAAGATGGGGTATTGTCACAGTTGCCTGCGTGGTGTAACCACTACCTGTAATTTTGTTCACATAATTTCATGGGTGGTCCATTTCTTGCCCACATGTTGCCACAATTGCTTTTTTTCAGCATCACAATTTTCCATACATTGCTTGCACTTTGTAAACATTGCCTCTTTGTTGTCCTCATACTGTTACAGTTGTCTGTGTCTTACCCACTTATTGTCACAATTGGCAATTTCTTGCTGACATGTCACAATTGCTTCATTATAACCTGTTATATTGCAGACATCAGGATTTTCAAGTTTGTGTATTAACTTCCCTCTTAAGCCGCGTACACACGTAGCCGTCTTTCCGACGTACTTAGTCTGGCGGACGTCCGCCAGACTGTCCGTCGGAATTTCCGAACGGGCTACTTGCCCACACACGGCACTTTTTCAGCGGACTAATATGGCGTACTAAGTCCGCCGTACTTTCGAAATGAACGGACTCGCCCACACACACGGAGGAAAGTCCGCTCATTTCGAGCGCGTCTCCAGGTAGGCGGGGCCTGCGAAGGAGACGTCGCTGGCCCCGCCGCCTGGTATGGAATTAAAGGGGAACCCCAACGCCGAAAAAAATCGGCGTGGGGGTCCCCCCAAGTGCACAACAGACCCTTGTCCGAGCACGCTACCCGGCCAGCCAGGAAAGGGGAGCGAGCGAGCGCCCCCCCTCCTGAGCCGTACCAGGGACGCCCTGCGCTGCCACTTATATAGGGACAAGGGGCGGTGTCACATGGCTTTATGTCACATGGGTTGGTCACATGGGTTGATGTCACATGGGGACTGTGACATCGTAAGGGGGCGGGGTCACCATGTGACACCAACCCATGTGACATAAAGCCATGTGACACCACCCCTTGTCCCTATATAAGTGGCCGCGCAGCGCGTCCCTGGCATTGTGGCCGGAGAGATCGTCGAGTCAACATCTCCTGGAGAAGAAGGAGAAGAAGAAGAAGAGCGGAAGGCGGCGGCGACAGAAGACCGGGCCACCGCCTGTAAAAGAGCTATAAGAAGGCGCGGTGGCCCGGCAGAAGAACCGAAGAGGGGGACAAGACCCCCGAAGTCGGGAGAAGAGGCCGGCGGCGAAGAAGAAAGCCGGACTCCTCCGCTAGCAAAAGAGCTACAAGAAGATAGCGGAGGAGTCCGGCGAGAAGACCCCCGAAGACGGAAGACCCCCGGAGCTGTGCAATAAAGTATTTTATCTTGTGTGTTGTGTTTTTTTTTGTACTTTTATTTTACAGGTGAATGGGTAGGGGTACATTGTACCCCATACTCATTCACATAGGGTGGGGGGCTGGTATCCGGGGGCCCCCTTATTAAAGGGGGCTCCCGGATTCCGATAAGCCCCCCGCCCGCAGACCCCGACAACCAACGGCCAGGGTTGTCGGGAAGAGGCCCTTGTCCTAATCAACATGGGGACAAGGTGCTTTGGGGTGGGGGGGCCGCGCGGCCCCCCCTTCCCCAAGGCACCCCCCATGTTGAGGGCACGCGGCCTGGTACGGCTCAGGAGGGGGGGCGCTCGCTCGCTCCCCTTTCCTGGCCGGCCGGGTAGCGTGCTCGGACAAGGGTCTGTTGTGCACTTGGGGGGGACCCCCACGCCGATTTTTTTCGGCGTTGGGGGTTCCCCTTTTAGTCCATACCAGGCGGCGGGGCCAGCGACGTCTCCTTCGCGGGCCCCGCCTATCTGGAGACCCACTCAAAATGAGCGGACTTTTCTCCGGGCGGGAAAAGTCCGCTCATTTCAAAAGTACGTCGGACTGGCACACACACGGCCGGATTGTCCTCCGAAATGTGAGTACGGCGGGCAGATTGGTGTGCAACACGGCATTCTAAGTCCGCTGTACTTTCGGGTCAAAAAAGTATGCCGGAGGCTACACATGGGGGGATTGTTTGGCGGACTTGAGTTTGCCGGACTTTTCCACCGGATTGTTTGATCGTGTGTACGCGGCATTATCCACAATGCATTATCAAATAAGAGGAAGGTAACACAACACATGGATAACCAGAGATTACCTGCCATCCTAGATTAACAGTGTTGCTTAAAGTGGTTGTTAAGGCTGAAGTTTTTTTACCTTCATGTATTCTATGCATGAAGGTAAAAAACCTTCTGTGTGCTGTTCCCCCCACAGCCCCCTAATACTCACCTCAGCCCCCTCTCAATACAGCCATGTACATAGGAGCCTCAGCCGTCCTGAGTCTCTCTCTCCTCATTGGCTGAGACAATCAATCGAAGCCAGTGATCCAATGAGGCGAGAGCGGGTGGCGGGGCTGAGCCACAGCTCTATGTGTCTTATGGACACATAGAGCAGGGCTCAGGAGCAAGCATGCACCAGTGCCTTCATAGTAAGAGGCTTGCTATTGGGGACACTGGTTAAGGGGAGTGCTGGCAGGGGACCCCAGAAGAAGAGGGTCAGGGCTGCTCTCTGCAAAACTATTGCACACAAACAAAAACCTTTATACCACTTTAACTGTACCCCATCACACAGAATAATATAATAATAGAATATTTTTTTCAAATAGTTTAGAAATTGACCCAGCATATGTTCAAAAAGTTTGCACCATTTTAAGAGAACATGCACCTTAAAATAAGCCTTTGAATGGGCAAATTATGTAATCATGTGTTGGACAACAAGGTCAAATCTGTAGGGCTTAACACAACCACCAGAAACAGGTTTTCTATGTGTCCCTTCCTCAAAGAGGAAGGATCCTCCTGACCCCCATGGATGCAGGACTCCTCAGGAGGGCAAAAGTACTATGGTCTGGTGGACCTCTCATGCCTACCTGAAGCCAACCACCAAGTGCTAAGTTAGGGGCTTTTTTCAAAGAGAAAGCTCCGGGCTGGGGAGAAAGGAACCTAAGGGCCACACATTTTCCCCCTAGACATCAAGGTAGGTCCGAAGACTCACACCCTACAAACCAGTGATTGAAAAAATTGATGTTTTTTCATATATAAAACAGTGCAGTAAACAAACACGTGAAGAACAAATAAAAACTAAAATGCCAATGTGCAAGACAATGGCTAGACTTTGTAACCTGGTAACAAGAATAACCCTGGTCTTGGCCAAAAAGCCTAGCTCAGTAGGTGTAGTGCAGAAAAAGGTGATGGTATCATGTTCTAGTGCTCATTCTCAGAGAGGGACCCCAAACCCATAATGATACTAAAGTGGCATCCACACTATAAGAAAGTTGGGCAAATGATCGTTCAATTTTCCTCATTGTTTCACAGCAAATCAGAACTGATGAATAAAAATTCATACGAAAATTCTCCTGCGACAAAGGATTTATTTTTGTTGTTTATTGTTTCTGATGTGCAGTCTTTCATTTCAGATGTTTCTTGTACAAAAATCATATGAAAACGGTACACATTAAATGAAAATAATTCGTTCTGTTCCCGTATAAGAAAATTTTGGAGCTTGTCCCTTCGAAATTTTTCATTCAGAAGGTCAGAATCAGCTGTAGAAAGTTGTGTACACACTATACGTAAATTGAATGAAAGTTCCTCAGACAAAAATGTTCACCCGATTTATTTTATAGTGTACAAGCCTTTAGACAACCCCTGGTCTCCACTCCCAGGGGGCCTTCACTCTGCAGGCTCTCTTCCTTCCCAGCCCAGGGTCAGACAAGAGTAGCCCCTTTCCTACCAGAAAGGCATCAGCATTTAGGGAGAGTCCTGTCTACAACCAGAGATAAGCCTGGTGCACCAGACCAGAATCATCCCAGGAAGATGAGGATTCCTGCTTCAGTACCCACCTTTTTAAATCAGCGCTCTGTTCATCCACAGTTAATAAGAACAAATACTATACTTAATTTTAGCCTGAAGGCTGTTTATCTGGCTACTAGAACAGTCTTCACAAAATATTAGCGGGCAGAGTGAGGGCAGCCAGGGATCACAAGATCAAGAGATAACTTGTAAGGGGGACAATAACTTCTTGGTTCCTCTCTGCCATGGGAGGTCTTAGGCTGCAACTCACCCCAAGGGTCACAGAATTGTGAGCATTTACAAATTATTGCTTGTAAAAGTTCCCAATCACAGAGTATGCATGAAAACTGCTATGATAGCAAATATCCCTTTTTTAAGATTCTTAACATGCCTACTGAAGAGTTATCCTGTATTCTCGAAACCTGGAATACATCCCCTATTTTTGCAAAGGTAGAAAAGTATATTTTGCTAGAAAGTATAAATGTAATGCTGTCGTTTCTGACTACAAAGCCCAGCATGTTTTGCAAACATAGTGCTATTAAAGCATATATATTTACATATTCCGAACAATCGGTAAAAGCACTTTAAAACAAGCCCTCAATTACTTCTGTAATTTTAGACATTATGGAGAAATTAATCTTCAAAGTTCACAAAAAGCAGCCTTTCAGCCCTTTAATGTAAACACACAGCAGGTGTTTTTAAGCTGTTAACAACCTTACTTTAGAGCCTATGTTGTTATCTCTGAGAGTCTTTAAGAATAAACTACTTTCCAGTACCTAGAGATTTGAGAAGGCTTGTTATAAAGCTACCTTACTGCTTGTCAGTATTCAGTAAACACTTTAATATGAACAAAAAAGATAATAAAAGACCTGACTTAAGCTGGCCATACATTATACAATTTTCTTTTTCAATTTCCTTTAGATTTACCTTCAACTATGTAGTGCAATGGCCTGCCTGATTGCTTAAACATTAAAAGTGTTTAGGTTTGACCTTAGCCTCTCTTATTAAAATCCACTTAGGTATAGATCCATAGGTAAGGAAACTATAGGAAGAAAAAACAAAGGAAGCTCCACCTAAGTGCAGTATTAAAAGCTTATTTTTAATGGCAAGGTATACATTAAACACTCACAAGATGTAAGGGAGGTACAGGCTCATCTGCATATGTAGTACCACGGGCTCCTCGAGTCTGGAAATGGTTCCTGGTGCGTGCTTGTAGATAGCAGGTCCGCAGCATGTCCTATGGCCACAGAAGAGGAGCCGGAACCAGCGTGGAACTCACGGAAGTGACGTCATGGGTCACAGGATAACATCCAAAGGAGATGGTCACAGAGAGGGAAAGAGAACTGGCAGGCTACACGCTTGGAGCTTCAGCTCCTTCTATTGGCCAATAATATGGCTAATATACTGAACAGTATACACCCTAATATCTACAGTGACCTCTGATGAGAAGCTTATCGTTGTGCTCTAGGAACTATAGGCTTTCCTCATGGCACATGGAGGATTTACTTTGCCATATACTGTATATCGGTATATGAAATCAGATACTTCCTCAGAGTCTTCCAGCAATTTACACCCGTACACAGTACACGGAGTGCATATGACTATATGTGTTTGTTTTCCAGGTCTGAGATTTTCAGTACTCCATTTATCATCATGAAGGATACGCAATATATATATACTGACAATATTGAGCTGCCAGTTGGGTTCCTCATAATATCTATGCATCCATACCCAGATATTTAAAGTCTGGATAAGAGCGTTTCACTGAAGGTCAATTTGGGACATATAGTACTTTTCATTACTATCATCTAAAGGTTCATGCATTAAATGATCTGGTGAATGTGTACTATGTGTACTGTGTATTCTATGGAATTATGTATAGATGTTATACTGTATAACTATAACTAACATAGTTACATGGAAGATTAATTCTTTGTGCAAAGGACTTATCCCCTTTTTTCTAAGTGGAACAGCATTACCATCCTCAATGCAAGTGGATTTCTATATACAGTATCTACTATCATACTGAAATCTCCAATCTGGAATCTGAATGCACATTTTTAGTACTAAGGAGGCATTTTGTTTTTCAGGAGTTCTCCCCTATGTATTTGCTGGGGATTTCGTTTTTATCTTATTATAATTGGCCAATAATGTTTTAGCACTGTGAGGTTTTGTGTTATGTATTGCTCTTGTACTTTTTGATATGAATAATATGTATATTATAGTGAAATAGTGTCGAGTTGTCCCTATAGTTTCCTTGCCTATGGATGTAGACCTTTTGTGTTCCCTTTGGCTGTCTTTTTTATTTTATTTTTTTCTGTCTGGTGGGTGTTTGTTTTTTGTGGTCTCCTCTGCCAGTTGTTTTTTTTTTTTTTTTATTTCTTAGGTTATTTACAGTATCTCACAAAAGTGAGTACACCCATCACATTTTTGTAAATATTTTATTATACCTTTTCATGTGACAACACTGAAGAAAATACACTTTGCTACAATGTAAAGTAGTGAGTATACAGCTTGTATAACAGTGTAAATTTACTGCCCCCTAAACATAACTCAACACACAGCCATTAATGTATAAACCGCTGGCAACAAAAGTTAGTACACCCCTAAGCGAAAATGTCCAAATTGGGCCCAAAGTGTCAATATTTTGTGTGGCCATTATTATTTTCCAGCACTGCCTTAACTCTCTTGGCATGGAGTTCACCAGAGCTTCACAGGTTGCCACTGGAGCTTCCACTTCTCCATGACAACATCACGCAGCTGGTGGATGTTAGAGACCTTGCGCTCCTCTACCTTCTGTTTGGGGATGTCCCACAGATGTTCAATAGGGTTTACATCTGGAGACATGCTTGGCCAGTCCATCACCTTTACCCTCAGCTTCTTTAACAAGGCAGTGGTCATTTTGGAGGTGTGTTTGAGGTCCTTATTGTGTTGGGATACTGCCCTGCGGCCAAGTCTGCAGTAGGTCACAGTACATGTTGGCATTCATGGTTCTCTCAATGAACTGTAGCTCCCAAGTGCCGGCTGCATTAATGCCGCCCCAGACCATGACACTCCTATCACCATGCTTGACTGTAGGCAAGACACAATTGTCTTTGTACTCCTCATCTGGTTGCCACCACACATGCTTGACACCATCTGAACCAAATAAGTTTATCTCATCAGACCACAGGACATGGTTCCAATAATCCATGTCCTTAGTCTGCTTGTCTTCAGCAAACTGTTTGCAGGCTTTCTTGTGCATCATCTTTAGAAGAGGTTTCCTTCTGGGATCACCGCCATGCAGACCAATTTGAAGCAGTGTGTGGCGTATGGTCTGAGCACTGACAGGCTGACCCCCCACCCCTTCAACCTCTGCAGCAATGCTGGTAACACTCATATGTCTATTTCCCAAAGGCAACCTCTGGATTTGACGCTGAGCACGTGCACTCAACTTCTTTGGTCAACCATGCCAAGGCCTGTTCTGAGTGGAACCTGTCCTGTTAAACTGCTGTATGGTTTTGGCCACTGTGCTGCATCTCAGTTTCAGGGTTTTGTCAATCTTCTTATAGCCTAGGCCATCTTTATGTAAAGCAACAATTCTTTTTTCAGATCCTCAGAGAGTTCTTTGCCATGAGGTGTCATGTTGAACGTTTAGTGACCAGTATGAGAGAGTGAGAGCTATAACACCAAATTTAACACACCTGCTCCCCATTCACACCTGAGACCTTGTAACACTAACAAGTCACATGACAACAGGGAGGAAAAATGACTAATTGGGCCCAATTTTAACATTTTCCTTTAGGGTTGTACTTACTTTTGTTGTAAGCAGTTTAGACAATACTGGCTGTGTGTTATTTTGAGTGGACAGCAAATTTACACTGTTATACAAGCTGTACACTCACTACTTTACATTGTAGCAAAGGGCCATTTCTTCAGTGTTGTCCCATGAAAAGATATAATTAAAAATATACAAAAATGTGAGGGGTGTACTCACTTTTGTGAGATACTGTATATATAATTTTTAGACTGCAAAAATGTATACATTTGACTATAACTTAGAGGACACATTTTATTATGTTTTGAAATGCATTGATGCCCATAGACCGGATACTGGTGCAATTTTGCCAAGAGTTTATCATAACTCGCAAAAAAGAACATGATCATGTTAGACCCCATTCACACCTGAGCGTTTTGTAGCTTGAAGCCTGTCACTCGAATTGAGCAGATTTGGGCGTTTTTCTTCTTTTAACATTAGTGACCTTTTGCCCTGCACAAAATCGCGGCAAAACGCAGTAAAAAAAAGGCCGCGAATCACGCTAAAACCGCCGCAAAAAACGCCGCAAAAAATGCAGCAAAATCGCGCGATTTTCTGCTTGAAAACGCTACGCTCAGGTGTGAATGCAGCCTTAATTTGGTAGAGAGTAGGTCACTGGAGCAGTTGTAACAAACCAAAGTCCAAGAATACTCTGTCAGACTGTGGGGTAAATAATTTTCTTCAATCTTTTGAACTATCACAGCTTGCCAAAGCTGATTACGGTCACCTCTTAAAAGGCCACATATAGGAGTTGTAACGCTATGTTTCTGCTCAGTGTGACTCCTATTCATTATTTAATTGCCGTATTTGACATATTTTGCAGTTTGGATTTTACACTTAAAAAGAACTATGTACTGTACATACAAAGGTTAAATATTTACATCTCATTTTAAAGAAAAATAATCCTTACTGCTACTGTTCGGCAACATGTTAAGTTCAAGTTTAAAGCTACAATGATACTTTTTATCTAATTAAAGCGGTGTTCCAGCCAAAATAGTTTTTTGTTTTTTTTTAAAGGCGGCAGCTGCAAACACTGTAGCTGCTGACTTTTAATAAGGACACTTACCTGTCTGGGAGCCCGCGATGTCCATCGAATCGGGTGCAGGTGCCGCCATTCCAACTAAGAGAAACCGGTAGTGGAACTTTGCGACTTCACTGGCGGTTTCTGACTGCGCATGCATGAGTCCCGCAGCACTTTGTGAATGGCCAGCTTGTCTGCTGGGACATACACATGTCCCAGAAGACAATGGGGGGCCAAAAAAGGTAAGTTAGAAAGTAAAAAAAAAATGTTTGTAAATATCCAAAAACGAGGGGAGGAGAGGGGTCTTTCGTTTAAGACCATCTCTCAAAATTGTGTGGAACTCCGCTTTAAGGGGAAACTAATATTTTAGACACTGAATTACACCAGAAAGTTGGAGCTTCCAAATAATTTATAACAAACACATTTTAATGATCTGCTGGAACCAATAAAATATAGCAAACCATAAGTACATTAGATGAGACTACAAGCTCCCAAGTCATGAAATTCAAGACGTTTCATTTCATTTTCTCTGAAGCAGGAAACTCTTTTGAGCCATAAATTGTCAGGCTTCACAATTACCACATTTAAAGAAACTTTATAGTATTATCTCAATTTTTCACTTTTGTTTTGTTTTAATGGCAAGTAATAAAAGTGAAGTTAGGTTACAATCTTGATTACAACATTTTTTTTTAACGTAAATTTTATTAAAGTTTTCCAGGTTACATACAAACAATGGTTTCAAAAGAAAGTACACAATATGTACCAAAAGCAACTAGTCACAGCAAACAAGTAAATTGTAGAACACATGTATATCAGTACAAGTAATATAGATCAGAAGATGCTAATATAGGCCAATTGATGTTATAAGTCGGTCAGAACTCCCATATGTGGAGGAATATAGGATGAGAGCTGACCAAGACTCTCTGTCATCCAATTGTATTGTCAGTGGAATGCGTAAGTGTTCATATAGTAATTAAGGGCAGTACAGCACTGAACCGACAAATAAATTCCCAGCTCCGGTCACCCCTAATGGGCTCTGACTGTGACCGTCGGTGGGATATATCAAGGTTCCCCAAAAAGGATGATGGTCAGCACTGCACTGCAATTGAGGGAGCACCATCCCTAAGTCCAGAATTTTTAAGGACAGCATCTCTCTAGACATCAAGGGAAGGGAAATGATGATTGGTCCCTATGGAGGGCATCATATTTATAAGACTAATTGGCCTGATAGATTCAGGGTAAATATCAGCGAAGGTTCAGCCGACTGAATTGGTGGAAATTATGGAGAGGGTAGAACTGGTAAGTATTATGAAAGGGATATCTGCAGTACAAGGTTGGATTACGTTGCAGTTGGCGGTTGCGCATCGTTTTATGAGTTTTGCGTTGAGTTAATGCGAGTTTGTCCAGATATCGTAGTAGATCTGAAGTGTTTCCAAACTACCCAGGTTTTCCCGTAAGTGGTCGGGGTGTCCCTGGCCTGGTGAACAAGTTCTTCCATCTCTGCTATAGTGTCTACCCTTTTCAGCCATTCTGTTGCTGTAAGGGGTGATGTAGTTCTCCAGTGCACAGGGATGCACAGGTTGGCCGCATTAATGAGGTGAATGGTCAGGGATTTGGTATAAGCCCGGGTTGTAGTGGTATTGTGGTGTAATAGGAATTGAGCAGAAGTTAGGTCAGGGGAATATGTCGTAATTTGAGAAATCAGACAGTGTATTTCTTTCCAAAACGGTTGCAGAAGTGGCCATTCCCACCAAATGTGGAGTAGAGAACCATATTAACATAAGCACACAAATGCAAAGGCCTAAACATAGTCCAGTATTATATTTTGCACAAATACAATAGAAGGGGTAAAGCAAAGCCTATCAGTTATAATAAAATGCATCAAGTTTGCTCACAACTACCTGAAACTGTTTAGCAGCAATAGATAAGCAACTGGTTGATGGCAGACTGGGACTAAAGTTCAAGTAAAAATTGATTTATGGATTACTCAAAAGGCACATCAAAAACATCACATCAATCTAATGCCGCGTACACACGACTGGACTTTTCGACAGACTAGGTCCAACGGTCTTCCCGACGGACTTTCGGCGGAGTTCCAATGGAGTTTCCAAACAAACGGACTTGGCCACACACAAGCACATCAAAGTCCGATGGATGGATTTGAACCTGATGACGTATGACCGGACTAGAATAAGGAAGTTCATAGCCAGTAGCCAATAACTGCCCTAGCGTCTGTTTTCGTCCATCGGACTAGCATACAGACAAACTGACTTTTCGACCGGACTCGAGTCTGTCGGAAAGATTTGAGACATGTTTTATTTCTAGGTCCATCAGACGTTTGGGGAAAAAAAGTCCGCTGGAGCCCACACACGACGAATTGTCCGACGGATTCTGGTCCGCCAGACTTAGTCTGCCGGAAAGTCCGATCGTGTGTACGCGGCATAAGAGACACCATTGGCATAACAGATGACAGTCAGGCAAATTTTATGCAACAATGCCCACTTCTTTAGGGAACTCAGACAACGAAACACTGGATAATTCACCTTTGGACCCAGAAAACACCAAAAACTCAACTGAATAACTACATTATTATACAGCCTTTAGGGTTATCTATTACATGGTTACTTACTAGAGCATGTAGTGTCACTTATCTATAAGTATGACCATCTGCCATGCTGGAATGGAAAGGATAACATGAACTGTTATTAGTCACAGGTCACATGGTAACAATTCCAAGTGGTAGATTCTGGTAGTGGTAAGATTCTATGGACTGATCTGATTATTACGCTTGCAGACTATTAAAGTGGAACTAAACCCTCACAGAGGAACAGTTCATTTTGTGGAGCAAGTAAACATTTTTGTTAAAAAATACTATCTTTGATCTTGTTTTTCCTTCCACTTTGCACATCCTGTAAACTCTGTGGGAGAGATTTACTAAAACTGGAATGCTCAGAATCTGGTGAAGCTGTGCATGGTAGCCAATTAGCTTCCGACTTCAGCTTGTTCAGTTAAGCTTTGACAATAAAATCTGGAAGCTGATTGGTTTCTTTGCAGAGTTGCACTAGATTTTGCAGGCTCCAGTTTTAGTAAACCTCCCCCATTACTCCCCATGTACTTTCTCTGTATGTGTGTATGATCCACCAGTAGCTGAACATAATTTTTTTTCCCATTTAAAATGTGTATTCATTTTTTTATTAGAAAAGCAGAAGAAAAAAAAGGGGAGTGAAACCACGGGCCAGGACAAAACAATGTAAATGCAGAAAACAGTCCTTAAAAGTATTGGTACAGAACTGCAGATAACATCATCAGTTTACTGTGGTGAGTTTGGCAGAATGTGTTAACACACTGATCATTGGCATAGCTAATTGTGTTGTTCATTCTCAAATTCTGGAATTGCACAACAAAGGGTAACAGCACTGCAGATGAACTAAACATTGTCATCCTAGGCGAGGCAGTGCCTGTGGATATACTTTGCTGGTAAGATTTCATGATGTACATGAAAAAAAAGGATTTACCTTTTTGACATTACAGGACTATGTATAACAACATAGTTGATTCAAAGCATAAGGCTTATTTAACTTATGAATATATCCAGACAGGAGGACCCATTCGGACCATTAGTGTGAAGGGGCCTAAGAATGAGTATGTCCTAAGTCTGTCCTTGTTAACATACAATGCAAGAAACCCAACTTCCACACCTTTAACCCTTTATTAGGACAGACATTGTCCAAATTTAGTTACAATTGATAATGAAGATCTGCCTGCACAGTATAAACAGGGTAGATTACAGTAAACTAAAAGAGAAGAGCATCTTAAAAAAGGTAAGCTGCAATTTTTAAATATTTATTTTTAAGTTATGTTTTGTGAATGAGAACATGTAACAAATATAAAGTAGGTGCTATCCCAATTTAGCCGCATACGTGTAAATACAGTTTAAATTACAACATGGTTTGTCAAGCAATTGTATACGCTATTTTTTTAGTTTATTTGTTATATTTTTTTCACAAAAGTGGAGTTATCCTTTACGTGTTAGTGATTAGAAACCCTTTAACCACTTAATTTCCTACTAATGAAAGGGTTTTTTTTGGCACAGTATTCCTTTTAGCATGTGTAGCCTACACTAATGTATTTTACATTGCTTTTTTGGAAATAAGTTATAAATTAGAAAAAGGCATTTTCTGTCATTTTTACCAGCACAACAAGTACCGTATGTAATTTGTGCATCTCCCAATATATGTAATGTAAAATATAATTAGCAAACTCTGCTGAATAAAATATCATATTAAGGTGTCTCTAATTTATTGTACAGAAAGGTAGCACTCAATGTGAACAAATGGTATGAACTTTATTCCTCTTTGACACTATATTGCAATGCACGTATCAGACATAAATGGCTTGTATCAATTGTTAGCATAACAATAAAGTGAGATTAAGTTGAGTTGGCGAGAACACATATTAGTACGCTGGCAACTTTTTCACAGGTTTGAGATCACTAAAAATGTATGTGAGCATTTGATGCTTGTAAAGTAAATGTAAATGTAATATAGATACTCCTTACAGCGTTGTTGCAATCTGGTATTCATTTGGAGAGGGATTATTTTAGGTATTTAGAGGGTACATACTACACAATGAGGAAGCACTGCATTTACAGTGATCTTCTACAGACTCTACTATGGAGGGCTGTGTGACATGATTAGAAGCCCAGGAGCTGATCGTTTCAACTCTTCGACTTAGCACTAGGTCCCAGCTGTTAATCATAGCTGGCAGCTGTTGTACTAGTTCCAGCAGGGGGCCGTTGAATCCAGGCGCCATTTAAAACAGTGCTGGGAGAAATACTGCTGTCCCTGTTTTAAAATGACCCTGGGAAACAAATAGTTAAATACCGGCTATCTACAATTGTAAGGAATGATCAACATATCAATAGGCATATTGAGGTATCAATATATAAAGAAATAACTTTCTAAGCCAAGGGCCAGTTTACTGTCCTTCAGACTTTAGAGGGGCCGGACTGTGGCCAGTGGGTGTAGAAATTGTCCTGTCTTCAGTGGGAGTAGAAAATTATTTTGTGCCAGTAATGCCGCATACACACGATCGAATTGTCCGGTGGACTTAGTCCGCCAGACCACAGTACGCCGGAAAATTCGATCGTGTGTGGGCTCCAGCTGACTTTTTCATTGTAATGTCCGGGGGACTTAGAAAGTAGTTTTGACTCAAAATTTGTCCGCCGGACTTGGCATTCAGCGGACAATCCATTCGTCAGTGTGCTAGTCCAGCGGACTAAGAATGACGCATGCTCTGAAGCAAGTACGAGAAGGAAGCTATTGGCAACTGGCTATTGAACTTCCTTTTTCTAGTCCCGTCGTACGTGCTATATGTCATCACGTTAGAAATTGCCGGACTTTTGGAGTGTCCATGTGTGGCCAAGTCCGTTCATTATAAAGTCCGGCGAATTGTTTGCCGGACCAAGTCCGCCGGACAATTCAATCGCATGTACGCGGCATGAGTGTAAACAATGCCTCAATATTGGTGGTCAGTGGGAGCAAAAAAATGATGTAGGCCTGTGGTCATTAGTATTATCCTACATAAACTAGGAGGAAGAATAGTGCCCCATCATTGGTGTCCATGAGAGGAATGGCGCTCCATCACTGGAGTTAGTAGGAGGAATGGTGCTCCATTGCTGGTGTCAGTGGGAGGAATAATACCTTATCATTGAGTCCTTGGAAGGAATAGTGCCCCAAGTCTGGATAAAGTCAAGCAAAGGGCCACGTCCGGCCTGTGGACTGCAGTTTGGAGACTACCCACTTACACTATCCAAAACTAAAACATCTTTGGATAGAAGTACACTGCAAAACAAGGTTCTCAGGTAATCATTGTTCACATCATTCACACATAATACTTGACCCAACTCACTGCAAATTTCCACTACAGTGACTGTAGAAGATCAAATATTTGCTGTTTATTTTGGCGGCGGCGGGTTCATAGTTTTGTTTTAGATCTTTGTGTTCCTTAAAATGTTAGTTCTGGCATCAACAATTTGTGAAGCAGAGCGAATATTCCTTTGTTTGAAACTGACAGAATATATCTGTCATTTTACTCCATCATGCCAAGAAACATATTGCTGTTTCCTTTCGGTTCTTTGGAATTCTTTTGTCTCTGAGAAAGAGGGGGTAAAAATAAAGATTAAAAAGCTGACAAAAATCAATTATGCTCATTAGCCATTCAGTGTACTCGCAGCATTTCCAGTAATAGGATCTATTTACATGGGGAACACCAGATTGAAATGTTTATTTCTATAGCCAGTGAAAGCTATAAGGATTGATATTCAGGTTTTATCACTGAGCTCTCTATATAATGTGCTTTTTTTAAGGTTGTTTCCTATCACTAGCTAAACGGACTTGAAATGGGTTTAAAATATACTATAATGACTTGGTTATGTCTACCACAACAGACACAGCACATTTTATGTAATATGCTATAACTATTTCAGACTTTATGTTTCTTTTATCTGCAGTGCAGCTGTAGCCTAGGACCATCAAACTTATTACACTCATTTTAGAGGAGAATGCTAGCCAGATCAGAAAATTCCGTCTTAAAGTTAACCTATCATGAGATAAATATATGAGCTTCCATTGCAGATTTCCTTCTAAAAATGCTTATTATGTTCTTTGACTATAATCCATATTTTGTATGCCTCCAGGTCAGTGAATTTTAGTGAACGAGGGTCAGGATGACAAATGGATAACTAGCATTTTCAGTCATTCATGACAGGTTTACTTTATATGTTATGTGAACAGATACAAGTGGCCCATGATGCATGACTGCATAATGATTTCTCCAATAATAACTTATTAATATAATTTTCAATAAAATGTATGCATAACATAAAATGGCCTGCACATCTATTAGGATTTGTGTAGATTGGACATACATAGTGTGTTTTCCAGTGTATTTAAACACTACTGCATTCCATGTGAGTACCTTCACTTAGTGCATCTGACCACCTTCTGACTTACAATTGACTCCCTTCTAAAGCCGACTATAGATGGATTGAAATTCAGCCAGTTCAGCAGGGAATGGCCGAATTTCTATCAATTTATGGTCATTGGAAAATTTGTGTTCAATCAGCCAATCGGCTGCAGCACTGATCATTTTGTTCTGGCAGAGGCCTCTATCAAAATACTGCATTCACTGGCTTCACTGAGAGCCAATGGCTCCCGCCGCTGTCAACCAAATCCTGCAAGGAGGAAGTAGGGGTAAGGCGGAGCCATGCTGTGCATGTCTCTATGGACACACACGTCCCGGCTCAGAAGCATGCTCACACATGTACCCCCACAGCACACGGCTTGCTATGGGGGCCCACACAGAAGAAGAGAAGAGGACAGTGCTGACAGGGGACCCTAGAATAGGAGGAATGGGGTTGCTCTGTCCAATAAAATTGCATAGAGCAGGTATATACTGCATGTTTATTATTTTAACTGAAAAAACGTCCTTTACAACCAGTTAAGACTTGTGAATCCTCTGATATTATTTGTCGCTTTAAAAAAACTTGAATGCCCTGTACACACGGTTGGACATTCTGACCACAAAATCCATCAGATTTTTTCAGACAGATTTTGTCCGAAACTTATGTTGCATACACACAGTCACAAAAAGTTGTCAGAAAATCTGATCGTTCAGAACGCGGTGATGTACAACACGTACTACGGGACTATAAAGAGGGCAGTAGCAAAAATAGCTTTCGTCTTTTAGTTTATTCTGAGCATTCATGGCACTTTGTACGTCGGAATTGTCTACAAAAGATCAGAATTTATGCAATAGGATTTTGTTGTTGGAAAATTTTAGAACCTGCTCTCAAACTTTGTCCGTCGGAAATACCGATGGAAAAAGTCCGATAGAGCCCACACCCGATTTGATTTTCCGAAAACATATTCCGATCTGACTTTTTCCATCAGAATTTCTGACCGTGTGTACAGGGCATAAGTCTTCTCGTAGGACTGACTTTAAAATTTAAGAGGAATGATGACTAGCCAATTTATGATTTTTCTATAGTGTGCTATCATATTCTGTAAGTTACATCCTTGAGGAATAGTTAGATACTGCAAGTATTTAAATTTGGTCCTATATTGTACCCTTATTTGCTATTCCATTTAAAACTATATAACTGTCTAAGAAAGATTTTAACACAGATACAGATCATATTTATATTGTGGCCTCCTATGTTTGCAACTGGCTATAAAAGTACTGAAATGCTTACCCATAACATACCTCCCAACTTTTTGAGATGGGATTGAGGGACATCTATTAGCAAAAGTATGTAGGTATAAGACACACCCCCTGCCACGCTCCTTTAAAGGCGAAATATACAAAAGAAATTGTTAAAGCCAAGTACTTTTTTTTTACCACTACTATACCTTTATATTGGCTTTTGAAATATACAAATGTAGCAATTTAGAAATCTGATGAAAAATTTAGCACTGGGAAATACGTTTTGAAAGATAAAAAGTGTATTTTATATACAACTATATAGATCAGACCGAAATGAGGGACAAGTGAGGAGGACAGAGGGACAGAGGGACTTTGTTCCTAATCATGCACAGTCCCTCAAAATCAGGGACGGTTGGTAGGTATGCCATAACCAGGATCAAATTCCTTCGGAGAAATGCAGCCCACTTTTTTTCGGCCCCTGTTCTTTACAGCCACAGCAGAACTTGCATTATGAACTTTATATACTCATCAGCAAGGAAGAGATAAATTATCAGCCACACAGGGAGTGAATTGTTTTTAGTGAGTCATCTGATTTATAGGGTTGTATTGGGAGAAAGAGCATTAAAACATAATTTTGTAGCACTGTAAAGCGGAAAGCAGAGCCCAATTATGTAACAAGTAATATAACATTTGCTATGGACATATATATAATTACAAAGCATACATAGAAGCAAGGATTTAAAAACATAAAAATATTTGATAAGCTTATGGAAATCAAGCTTTTACATGTTTATCTAAAATTAACATTGAAAAGTCGATCCATTCTCTTTAAATTAGAGAAATAAAACACAATTAGTGTAGCCTTGCACAAACAAAATGTAATTAAAAAAAGACAAGTTCAGACTCATCCTTAGTAATTTACAGTCTTGCAATTGACAACCAAGATTTTTGCTCTGTTGTGCTCGTTATCACTTACTTGTGATCACTGTTAACTCTACTATATTTATTACTATCAATTCAACTTTCACATTACTAAAAATATAACATAGTCAGTATGATATTACTATAGAAATTGTATGGTTCTGAAGCCCCCACATAAAATAGATTACCTGTGTCTCAACTGTTTAAACTTACTAGTAAAGTGGATCTATTTGTAACATTTGCATAATTAGTTATTTTAATTTCTGACATGTCTAAACATGCAGCAACAGCATGATAAAATTATATATTAAGGGAGGAAAACTCTTCCCTCTATACCTACCTTGAGGACTTTGAGAATAGGGCCAGGAGGTCTAACCTCCAAATCCATAGAGGATCTCCATCTACCATCACGGCGGTCTTCCAGGAACTCGCCCCATAGATTCCTAAAGAATGCCTAGAGATGGACAGGATCCACAGAACTCTGGCTCTGGCCCTGAAAAGACGATGCCCCCCCCCCCCCCCCCCGGGACATTGTTATAAAACTAAAAATAAAATCTAGCTAGGATTGCTAGCACACCTTCACCCACCCAGTAAAGGACACACCCACCAGTGTAAATTATTCTGTCTCTTCATGTATGCCTCAAGTGCTCACAGCTGTTGATCAGGAACAAACACTCTTTACAAATGAAAGAATGTATCAGCATATACAGTATATCACAAAAGTGAGTACACCCCTCACATGTTTGTAAATATTTTATTATATCTTTTCATGTGACAACACTGAAGAAATGACACTTTACTACAATGTAAAGTAGTGAGTGTACAGCTTGTATAACAGTGTCAATTTTCTGTCCTCTCAAAATAACTCAACACAGCCATTAATGTCTAAACCACTGGCAAAAATATGAGTACACCCCTAAGTGAAAATTTCCAAATTGGGCCCAATTAGCCATTTTCCCTTCCCGGTGTCATGTGACTTCTTAGTGTTACACGGTCTCGTGTGTGAATGGGGAGCAGGTGTGAAACATTTGGTGTTATCGCTCTCTCTCTCTCTCTCATACTGGCCACTGGAAGTTCAACATGGCACCTCGTGGCAAAGAACTCTATGAGGATCTGAGAAAAAGATGGCCTAGGCTATAAGAAGATTGCCAAGACCCTGAAACTGAGCTGCAGCACAGTGGGCAAGACCATACAGCGGTTTAACAGGACAGGTTCCACTCAGAACAGGCCTCGCAGGCCATGAAGATGAATGCACATGCTCAGCGTCATATCCAGAGGTTGGGAAATAGACGTATGAGTGCTGTCAGCATTGCTACAGAGGTTGAAGGAGTGAGGGGTCAGCCTGTCAGTGCCCAGACCATACGCCGCACACTGCATAAAATTGGTCTGCATGGCTATGGTCCCAGAAGGAAGCCTCTTCTGAAGATGATGCACAAAAAAGCCTGCAAATAGTTTGCTGAAGACAAGCAGACTAAGGACCTTTAAAATAATAATAAATAAATAAGTACATGGATTACTGGAACCATGTCCTGTGGTCTGATGAGACGAAGAAAAAGTTATTTGGTTCAGATAATGTCAAGTGTGTGTGGCAGCAACCAGGTGAGGAGCACAAAGACGAGCGTGTCTTGCCTACAGTCAAGCATGGTGGTGTGAGTGTCATGGTCTGGGGCTGCATGAGTGCTGCCAATACTGGGGAGCTACAGTTCATTGAGGAAAGCATGAATGCCAACATGTACTGTGACATACTGAAGCAAAGCATGAGCCCCTCCCTTCGGAGACTGGGCCACATTGCAGTTTTCCAACATGATAACGATTCCAAACACACCTCCACGATGACCACTGCCTTGTTAAAGAAGCTGAGGGTAAAGGTGATGGACTGGCCAAGCATGTCTCCAGATCTAAACCCTATTGAGCATCTGTGGGGCATCCTCAGACGGAAAGTGGAAGAGCACAAGGTCTCTAACATCCACCAGCTTGGTGATGTCGTCATGGAGGAGTGGAAGAGGACTCCAGTGGCAATCTGTGAAGCTCTGGTGAACTTCATGCCCAAAAGGTTTAAGGCAATGCTGGAAAATAATGGTGGCCACACAAAATATTAACACTTTGAGCCCAATTTGGACATTTTTCACTTAAGGGTGCACTGGGATGCAGGAATTTTTTTCTTCAGCAGGGACAGGGAAGCTGGTCAAAGTTGATCTGAAGATGGAAAGAGCTAGTGCTGGAAAATAATGGTGACCACACAAAATATTGCCATTTTGGGCCCAACTTGGACATTTTCACTTAGGGGTGTACTAACTTTTGTTGCCAGCGGTTTATACATTAATGGCTGTGTGTTGAGTTATTTTGAGGGGGCAGCAAATTTACACTGTTATACGAGCTGTACACTCACTACTTTACATTGTAGCAAAGTGTCATTTCTTCAGTGTTGTCACATGAAAAGATATAATAAAATATTTACAAAAATGTGAGGGGTGTACTCACTTTTGTGAGATACTCTATATCTGTGCAGGGAAAACCTAAAGATAATAAATGTAAAAATAATAAATGTCCAAGGCTCTGGCCATGACCAGTGATACCAAAAATCTACAAACTTGGGCATGTGAAGGGTACAAAACAGGAAATTACAACTTTGTGAGGACTCACACAAATTGTTGACAAAGTGCATTCGTCATTCATCATCAGCATACAACATTAAAATAGGTGTGCAGGATCACACCAGACTTATACATCCATATCTGGCCCAAAACACACATATATAATTTATAATTTATAAATTGATTTATAATGTAATTTCTTGGGTTTTCACTATGTGAAACCCATCAAAGATGTAATCACTGGTAAAAAATAAAATTTAAAACTACAACAGAGGAAGAACATACGAACCTCCGAGACATCAATAGGAGGACAGCTGTGCAGGGAAAGGCCCCAGCACGGTGCCACATCTGCACATGCAGAAATACTGTCTCCTATGGCAACAGTCTTTACACAGTTCCTAACTCAAACATAACAGTTCCTTCAGCTTCATCAAAACTGCTTCTTCTATTTCTTCAACACTGAGCTCCTGGTCTCTCATTAGACCCACTGATTCACTGACTCTGAATCCCTTGAGCTCCTCCAATCTTTGCAGTGGTATCTCCCTTAAGCATCACCCACACTTCCCTGCTGGGTCCCTAGCTTGGCGCTCCAGATACTTCTCAAGCTTTACCCCCACTGACCGGCTCGGTCCCTGGCTTGACACACAAGGCTGCTGTGCAAGCATCACCTCTGCTGGTTGGGTCCCTGACTTGATCACCGCCTAAAGTTTCCTGATTCTCCACCGTGCCTGTTTGGTGAGAATACTACTCCGGTACTTGCTTCAGTTTCTCACTGTGGTCCCTGGTGAAGGTGGTTGGTCCCTTAGTGGCAACAGCTCCCCTTCTACCTCCAACCATGACAGGTTTTCCGCCCAGCAGAACAGTCACTTTTGGTTGGACAGCAAGACGCAATCCCAACCCTTTACCCTCAGCTTCTTTAGCAAGGCAGTGGTTGTTTTGGAAGGGTGTTTGGGGTTGTTATCATGTTGTGATACTGCCCTGTGGCCCAGAGCTAGAGGATCATGCTTTGCTTCAGTAGGTCACTGTACATTTTGGCATTCATGGTTCCCTCAATGAACTATAGTTTCCCAGTGCCGGCAGCGCTCATGCAGCCCCAGACCATGACACTCCCATCACCATGCTTGACTGTAGGCAAGACACGCTCAGCAAACCGTTTGCAGGTTTTCTTGTGCATTACCTTTAACCACTTGCCGTTGGCAGGCCGTCATATGACGGCCTCGGCTTTGTGGTGGTATATCTGAATGATGTCTGAAGCTGCAGGCATCATTCAGATATCAGCATTTTCAGCCGGCGATTTCCTACACCATAAGAATGATCATAGCGGCTGTTCCGGTGCTTCTACCGACTCACCGCATCGATCGATGAGTCGGAGACAGGATCAACCAGCCCCGGATGTTGACCATAGAGATTTCCGACGGACCAGATGGTCCCTGGAGTCTCTATGATCGTCGGAGGCCGGGCACAATATTATGACATTTTCACTTAGGGGTGTACTCACTTTTGTTGCCAGCGGTTTAGAAATTAATGGCTGTGTGTTGAGTTAATTTGAGGGGACAGCAAATTTACACTGTTATACAAGCTGTACACTCACTACTTTACATTGTAGCAAAGTGTAATTTCTTCGGTGTTGTCACATGAAAAGGTATAATAAAATAATTACAAAAATGTGAGGGGTGTACTCATTTTGTGAGATATTGTAGTTGTAGAAAGAGGGGGAATTTATCTCTTCTCAGACTTTCAATTATATTTCAGTTTATACCTCACTTTTTTCATCAGTTTAAAAGCAGATTATCTTTAAACAGTATACCACATATTTAAGAATCATATCCTGCTCTAAACATTATTTCCATGTGCAATTCCCATGTTTCTAGCACGACTAATGACTTGGACAGTTTCTGTTGTGTGTGACCTATAGTGAATTCTATTTTGTGAGTATTTTTTCCCGAGTGCTATAGTGAATTCAGTATTCTCTCTAATTTACGCAGGTTGGCCATTTTGCGAGTATTTTTTTCACACATTTGTATATTCCCGCTATAGTGAATCAACCCCTGTGTGTTTAGTATCACTTTACGTTTTAAAGCCCAATTCTAGATTGGGCAACTACATTCTGACATCCCGTTTAAAAAAAAAAAAGGAAATAAAAAGAATAGCTGCTCCTGTTGCTATATTGTGGAAAGGACGCCGTCCTCCCCACACTTACCATTTCAGCTCCCGAATGATGTTTGTGCAGCTTTCATTGTTTTTTTTTTGCCACCCTAATCCTGTTTTGCATTATTGCTTCTACCTTTTCATCAGTTTAGTAAACTGCAAGTTAGACCCCTTTCACACCACGCCACCCACAGCGTCGGCAGATTTCGGCCGCTAGCAGGGCGCTTTTACCCCCCGCTAGTGGCCGAGAAAGGGTTAAAACCGCCGGTAATACGCCGCAATAGCGGCATTTTGCCGGCGGTATTACAGCGCTGCCCTGTTGATTTTAATGAGGAGAGCGGTGGAGGAGCGGTGGAGGAGCGGTGGAGGAGCGGTAAATACACCGCTCCTTCACCGCTCCAAAGAAGCTGCTGGCAGGACTTTTCCTGACGTCCTGCCAGCGCACCGCTGCAGTGTGAAAGCCCTCGGGCTTTCACAATACAGACAATGGTGCAGCTGTTTTAGGGCGGATTGCAGGCGCTATTTCTAACGCTATAGCGCCTGCAAAACGCCCTTGGTGTGAAAGGGGTCTTACCGTTACTCTCTGTCAGTTCATTTCACCAATTACCCATTCTGGTAAAAAAAATGTTTTCCGTAGCCTGACCGGTAACAGACAAAACAAAAACATATTTATAAGGAAGGATTAGAATCCCTGAAAATGTTTTTTTATTTCCGCCATTCCGTTAATGTAACGATGATAATGGCTTCTCCATTGCTGGTATGCATGTCACAGGGACAAAGGCAAAACTCCCCAATGGGACCAAATCTAAAAATAAAAATCTGATAAGATTTTTTTTTTCACTACATTTTTTATTGAAAGGTTTTTTTAACACTAAAACATTTGAACTAAAATCGCAGAGCAATTGGGTATCTAATGTAGTATAGGAATAATAGTTACAATAAAATCAGTGGTCAATTGTATTGACTTTATTGTCTTTTTTTTATATATATGGCTTCCTGTATGGAAGAAAAGGTAAGGATCCTGTAGCGGGTGTGTTTTAAAATAACTATTCTGCATCACAAGCAGGTTTTTCAGATTTACAGAAAACTAAAGGGATTGGGTTGGCCTAAAGCAAATGGAGCGCCTGGACCAAAAACTGATGTACTTAGCAGATTGTTGCCCAATAAGTCTCAAGGTTTAATTGTCAGGTTTTTTTTCCCCCGCAGTATGCCTTAAAGTCCTATTATAAACCCTAAATATGTTTGGAAAATGTCTGGGCTTCTGGGCTCCCTTACAGCATTGGACCCAAAAGTTATTATCCATATTGCCCCTATAATTCCAATGTATAGCTAACCTAATATACACTATATTGCCAAAAGTATTGTGACGCCTGTGTTTACCTGCACATGAACTTTATTGGCAGTCTTAGTCCGTAGGGTTCAATATTGAGTTGCCTGTTACCCTTTGCAGCTATAACAGCTTCAACTCTTCTGGGAAGGCTGTCCACAAGATTTAGGAGTGTGTTTATGGGAATGTTTGACCATTCTTCCAGAATGGCATTTATGAGGTCAGGCACTGATGTTGAATGAGAAGGGCTGGCTCACAATCTCTGCTCTAATTCAGCCCAAAGGTGTTGGGGTTGAGGTCAGGACTCTATGCAGGCCAGTCAAGTTTTTCCACCCCAAACTTGTTCATCCATGTCTTTATGGACCTTGCTTTTTGCACTGGTGTACTGGTTTGAACAGGAAGGGGCCATCCCCAAACTATTCCCACAAAGTTGGGAACATTAAATTGTCCAAAATGTCTTGGTATACTGAGGGCTTAAGAATTGCCCTTACTGGGACTAAGCTGCCAAGCCCAACCCCTGAAAAACAACCCCACACCATAATTTCCCCCTCCACCAAATGATTTGAAGTGGTGGCCTAATACTTTTGGCAATATAGTGTGGATGAGCGAGTTTGGGGTGGAGGAACTTTACTGGCCTGCACAGAATCCTGACCTTAAGCCTTTGGGGTGAATTAGAGCAGAGACTGCAAGCCAGGCCTTCTCGTTCAACATCAGTGATGGACCTCACAAATGCGCTTCTGGAAGAATGGTTAAAATTCCCATAGACAGATTCTTAAACCTTGTGGACAGCCTTCCCAGAAGAGTTGAAGCTGTTATAGCTGCAAAGGATGGGCCAACTCAATATTGAACCCTACAGAGTAAGACTGGGATGCCATTAAAGTCCACTAAAGGCAGGCGTTCCAATACTTTTGGCAATATAGTGTATTATATATAGTGATGGACGAACTTCCGACGGGACATTTCACGAACGCGAACCACAAACGCGGGCAAAAGTTTGCGAACCGCAAAGTTTGCGGCGGACCCCATTGACTTTATTGGCAGGCGAACCTTAAAAACCTACAGGTCATATTTTCAGCCACAAAATACTTACTAGCTGTGCACACATAGTCCCACCACATGGACACTGACATAACAAAAGTATTAAGTGAATCTGGGATCGACAACAAGCATTCTTTTTTTATCTGTGAAATTTTGACAATTCAGGAGCGCATGAAGGCCATGGAGGAGAGGCAGGGTCAGGGCAGGCTTTGAAGGGGGTGCAGGAGATGATCAGTGCTACAGTCAGGGCAGCGCAGTCCTGTGCCAGTGTCCCAGTGTGCCAACCTGTGCTTGAGCCCCTCCCTCTGCACGGCCCTTACCCCCACCTATGCAGGGCTCCACTGCGGTGGTCCAGAGGTGCCAGTCCAGTGCTGATCCTCAGCCATGGTGCTGGCACTGCCTGCTGATTGGCTTCTCCACTGCTATCTCCCCCACTGTCTGAAACCAGCACCGCGATAGAGACTGAGCACTGACACCAGCACCGTGATAGAGAGCACTGACACCAGCACAGAGATAGAGAGCACTCACACCAGTACCAAGATAGAGAGCACTGACACCAGCACCGTGATAAAGAGCACTGACACCAGCACCGAGATAGAGATCACTGGCACTAGCACCGAGATAGAGAGCACTGACACCAGAACCGAGATAGAGAGCACTGACACCAGCACCGTGATAGAGAGCACTGACACCAGCACCGTGATGGAGAGCACTGACACCAGCACCGTGATAGAGAGCACTGACACCAGCACCGAGATAGAGAGCACTGACACCAGCACCGAGATAGAGAGCACTGACACCAGCACCGAAATAGAGAGCACTGACACCAGCACCATGAGCACCAGTGGAGGCCCGTCCATAGGGGGAGCCCGGGCGTTGCCCCCTCCCCCATGCAGTAAAAAAAAAAGTATTAAAAAAAATAATATTTACACATGTCCCTTTAAAAAAAAATAATATATATATATATATATATATATATATATATATATATTTTTTTTTTTTTTAATGTCCCTATGTGCACTGTATCCTGGCGCCAGGCGCAGTGCAATATGGGAAGCGCCACGTCTATGCAATCACAAGATTGCAGATGAGGTGCTCCATTTACCCCCAAAAAAACGCTCTGTGGTGCAGCCGATCGCGCCACAGCTTCTGGCGCGATGGACTGGCTGGGCGAGGGCATAGACTTGTTTTTTGAGTGACATGGGCAGCGCTTCCGACGTCACTCAAGGAAGTGACGTTGGCACGCTGTTCTCACTGCAACATCCCGCCTGAGAGAATCACAGGCTCAAAGGCTGAGGTAAGGCATGGCCCTGCTTTCCAACGTATATTTAATAAATATATATTATAATATATATATTAAATATCCTTTTTTCAGTGGCCCATCCCCCAACCTTAATTCTTTTTCTTCTTCTTCTTCTCAGCGGCAAGATTAATTGCTATTTTCGGCGGCCCCCCGGTGGTTGGCGGCACACCAATCCCCCCCCCCCAGCTCAACATGATGATTAAAAAGCAAAACTTATTCTCGGTGGTCGGCGGCATACCAAAAAACAACACAACCCCCCACCTCCGATCAACAAGATTAAAAAGTAAAACTCTTATTCTCGGTGGTCGGCAGCATACCGAACCCCCCCAGTTATTAATTGTGATTAATTAATTGTTAGTTTACAGCCCCCACCCCCCCACAATCTCATTCTCTTATGCTTAGACAGTGGTTGGTGGTTCTTGATGAACAGTGCTCATATAGTGACATGTGAATGCTGTTTTGCAGATCAGTACTGTAAGCCCAGGCAAGTGTGATGAAGCACCCAGATATGCAGATATGTGCAATTTACAGGTTGCAGAATTCAGATATGTGCGATTTACAGGTTACAGATATGTGCGATTTACAGAATGCAGATATGTGCGATTTACAGAATACAGATATGTGCGATTTACAGGTTACAGATATGTGCAATTTACAGAATGCAGATATGTGTGATTTATAGGTTGCAGATATGTGCAATTTACAGGTTGCTGAATGCAGTTATGTGCGATTTACAGTTTGCAGAATGCAGTTATGTGCGACTTACAGAATGCAGATATTTGCAATTTACAGGTTGCAGAATGCAGATATGTGCAATTTATAGAATGCAGATATGTGCAATTTACAGGTTGCAGAATGCAGATATGTGCAATTTACAGGTTGCAGAATGCAGATATGTGCGATTTACAGAATGCAGATATGTGCAATTTATAGGTTGTAGATATGTGCAAATACAGGTTGCTGAATGCAGTTATGTGTGATTTACAGTTTGCAGAATGCAGTTATGTGCAATTTACATAATACAAATAGGTGCAATTTACAGGTTGCATAATGCAGATATGTGCGATTTACAGGTTGCAGAATGCAGATATGTGCGAATTACGGGTTGCTTTACTAGAGCCCTGTGTATAATGTGCAGCCTGGTATATGAAGTGCAGAGCCCGGTGTATAATGTGCAGCCTGGTATATGATGTGCAGAGCCCAGTGTATAATGTGTATCCTGGTATATGATGTTGATTCGATAAGGGGTGTGGCTTGTGAGAGGGGCCAAATCTGAAGGAGCGGGGTCTTGCGCCCCCCCCCATCTTAAAACTTCACCAGCCGCCACTGGAGAGCACTGACACCAGCACCGAGATAGAGAGCACTGTCACCACACCAGCCCTGTGATAGAGAGCCCTGACACCAGCACCGTGACAGAGAGCACTGACACCAACACCGAGATAGAGAGCACTGACACCAGCACTGTGATAGAGAGCACTGACACCAGCACTGTGATAGAGAGCACTGACACTAGCACCGTGATAGAGAGCACTGACACCAGCACCAAGATAGAGAGCACTGACACCACACCAGCACTGTGATAGAGAGCACTGACACCAGCACAGTGATAGAGAGCACTGTTGGTGGTAGTGTCTTTGGGGGTGCACACAGCAGAGAGTGAAGAGGGTGCAGATCGAGAGGATGAGGAGGGTGCAGAAGAGTAAGGCTGAGTGAGCCACTCAACCAAGTCTGGTGCGTCCTTTGACGTAATCGCACGCACCTTCTGCAATTTGCCACTTTGGCTCAAGCCTGTTGCTCCTGCCCTACCCCTACCACCCCTGCGGAAGGGCCTGCCTCTTCCTCTGCCTGTCATTTTTTAAATGACCCTGTTACAAAAGTCTCTAGAGAAATGCAGTATGTATGTGGAAGAAGGTATATAACACCCCACTTTAATCTGTCATTTTTGGGGGCCACTGGTCTATCACACCAGTTATAATACTTTTTTTTTAATTGCGTTTGTCACTCTTTGTAGTATCGCTGCAGAACCGCTCAGCAGTCACAATGCTGCACAGTGGAAATGCACTATACTATGCTTTCTATATGTGCAAGTATTTTATATGTGTATTACACCCCTATATACTGCACACCAAATAGTACACCTATACCAGTCCTTAAAAGGACCTTTATGGACCTAGTAGCTAGTGATTTGCAGACTGTCCCTCAGTCCCTACACTGATAAAAGACAGCTGCAGAATCTGTCAGCAGTCAAGTATAATAGGCTTTCTATATTTGAAAGAAAGTATATTATACGTGTACAACCCTATATACTGTACACCTATACCAGTCCTTAAAGCGGAGCTCCACCCTAAAGTGGAGCTTCCGCTCATTGGAACCCTCCCCCTCTCCGGCGCCACAATTGGCACCTTTCAGGGGGGAGGGGGGTGCAGGTACCTGTACAGTACAGGTATCTGCACCCACTTCCGGCATAGATATAGACAGAATCTGCGGATAGTTACGCCCCTTTCCGCAGGCCCCCCGCTGTCTGCTAGGAAACACGGATCTCAGAAACAGCGGGGACCATCCTTTTCTGCGCAGCGCGACTCGCGCATGCGCAGTAGGGAACCGGGAAATGAAGCCGCAAGGCTCCACTGTCCTGTACCCCATGATGGATGTGTCATCATGGGTGAAAGTTCTTACACAATGTAAACGCATATGTCCGCCGCGCGAACAGCGCCAGAAGTCCATCGGTTTGGCGAATCGCGAACACGCAAAATTCGCCGCGAACCAACCGCCAGGCGAACCGCAAGGCCATCCCTAATTATATATAGTCTCTACACACCAGAATTGTGAGCCCAGGCATTCAATATACTTAGAATAGCGTCTAGAAATCTCCAGTAACAGTATTAATTTGTGAGTGCTGAACTTTGGCTTTCTAAAAGGTATGCCAACCATTGAAAACTAGGGCTAGAAGATATTGGCAAATCATTGACAAAATAATATATTTTCTAGTTATTTTTTTCCACAGTGAAAGCTGCATGAAAGCACTGTTGTTATTACAGTCACAGGATTTATTTTCTGGCTAAGCATGCCTCGGTGATGGTGGTCTCCTATTGTGCCAAACTAAATGTGAAGTAAGTAGGTGCCACATTTTTCCTTCCTGGATTTTTCTTGAGTCTCATACGTATATGAAAGTGTGCCATCTATCTTCAGCACATTGTTTAGGAGACAGTCATTTCAGGACACACAATCAGGAAAAAATGAAAAAGCTGTATGAATGGCTGACATTAGTATAAAGTAGGCAATTTTTTACAGTTGTTCTTTGTTTAAGATATGATGGCTGCTTAAAACCGGAAGTTTATTGTAGACTGTGTTTCTTTTGATAAAGGTAATGGAGCTGGAAGAAAAAGCTTATCAAATTACGTTATGTCTGTAAGGATTTATACCTTCTTCTGTTCGTCATGCAATATGTATTTCCTGTAATGTATGGTCTCAGATTAGGCATGGACATTTAACAGTATACTAGCACTATTATGATGCATACACTAACTAACATTACAACTGGATATTTAGTATATCTAATTTTAAATAGGGCATTAGTACTGCACTGAAACACATTCTTTCTACATTTTTTACAAAAATAGGCAGTTGCACTGGTTCCACCAGTCTAGGTGGCCTACCAGAAGATCAAAGATCAGGCTTCTTCTCAACTCAAGCACCTTTTAAGGAGTAAAGTAAAATTTCTCCCTCTCCCTTCTGGTTATGTAGTTGTCCGATTGGGACCCCAAAAAAAGGTTGATAAATCTGCCAAACAGGAACAATTACCACAATAAAAGGTTGAGGATCTAACCTTTCCCCTCTCTATCCAAAAATATATTGGCTTGGGTTTGACTTTGAGGTAGATTCGTATAACAGATAAAATACCCAGCATGCTGGTCCTGTCGTTCCACTTATATTAACTAATTATTAGAGTGTGCAAACGTTTGCCTGTGTTGGTGAACGTATCTGTTTAAAAGAAAAAAATGCAGTAAAAAGTAAAAAAATGCATACTTTGCAAACTGACTTCCAGGGAGTAGTGACCTCAATGAGGTGTGACCATGCAGAGGATCCCAAAGACATTCCTGCACAATTCTGGAGTGACTTCCTATGAGATTTGGGTTTCTCTGTATGCCTAAGATTATGGCACAAAGCCCAGTGACCCTGAAGCCTGGTGTACAGTTCTTCTGTTTTCTTTCTTTACTTAACTGGGCTTTTTTAATGTGGGGGGTATGAGAGAACCCTCATCTTCCTTTAAGTCTACTACTTCACATGATTTCCCCCACAGAGAGAGAAAGAGATTGCAGCTGATCCAAATGATTGCCCCAAGAGAGAGAGAGAAAAAGAGAGAGAGAGGTGCTGATCCACAGTGATTGCCCCCACAGAGAGACTGCAAATTGCCCCTATTAAAGAGACTTGCAATTTGCAGTCTCTCTGTGGAGGAAATCATTGTGGAGAAGTCTCTCTCTCTCTCTCTGTGAGGACAATCATGTGACACAATCTCTCTCTCTGTAGGGACACTCATGTGGAGCAGCCTCTCTCTCTCTCTCTGTGGGGGCACTCACGTGTAGCTCTCTCTCTCTCTATGTGGGGACATTCATATTGAGCAGTCTCTCTCTCTCTTTGTGGGGTCACTCATGTGCAGCAGTCTCTCCCTCCCTGAGGGAACATTCATGTGGAGCAGTCTCTCTCTCTCTCTCTCTCTGGGGGCACTCATGTGGCGCAGTCTCTGCCTCCCTGAGGGGACAATCATGTGAAGCAATCTCTCTCTCTCTCTCTGTGAGGGCAATCATGTGGAGCAGTCTCTCTCTTTCTTTCTCTCCCTTTCTCTCTTTTGGACATCATGGAAACAGAAATTAAGGGGATATTGGGCACAAAAAAAATATGCGTTATAATAACCCGTCCTTACTATACCGAAAATAAGGAATGTGTTTTTTGCCTTCAAATCCACTTCAAAATCACATTGCTAATTGCATATGGTATTTGTTTGTAGCTTAAAACATTTTCTACCCTAAAAAAAAAGGATCCTGTTCCTTTAAAGCATGCATAACAGCACAGTGCTTGTGCTGTGTAATTTTGCCCATTCTATCGCCTAAAATACCTGCCTGATCTTGCCTGGTTCTGCCCCCCCCCCCCCCTGTAAACTGACCACAGTTTATCATGGCTGCTGATCCCTGACACCATGGTCAGTTTACATGCCTCCATCATTTGCAGCTCTACTCTATCCTCCTCTCACTCCCCCTCCCTGTCTGTCAGCTCCTGACAGTGCCCACCTCTCCCCTCCTGCTGCTAAGAATACTGTTGAATTTCCATACAATCTTCTGTGTTTGATAACGATAGGTACCCAGTAAGTGTGCTTTATAAAAAAGAAATTCAGTTCTATACCTTATTTCAAAGCATTGCTCGGCGCTCATGGGACCGGCCGCCTCTCTCCACCTCTCCTTCTACCCTCTGACTGACATCAGCGAGGGATTCTCAACCCCTCCTGCTGTCATGGGAGGGAAAAGGGGCACTCTGAAATAAGGCATATAGTGGTATTTTTTTTATAAATAACATGCACTGGGGCACATATCATTATAGAACAGAGAGGATTGTATGAATACAGCACAGTGGCTTAACAGCCACTTTAAGTACTGAAATTCGCACTTAAAGTTTTTGTTACCCCAAAATGTCATATTCCTGATATGTGCCTGCTGTACCATGTACTTGTGTGGAAAAAGTATCCTGTTCTTTGCTCTTATGCAGCTGAGACTAAAAAGTACTTAGAAAAAAGGGGAAAATGTTATAATGTTTTTTTTTTTTATATCTATATATAAATGTTTTGCCTTTCATTTATATTTTAAACTGAATGGGTTGTAATACAAGGTGATCGTTTACAATCACTTTAAAACTAATTTTGTAACTTTTTGAAACATCAGTAAAAACTTAGCTGTATCAATATATTTTGCGTAAATTTCACTTTCGTAGGTTGGCAACACTGCAAAAAGACAGGCTGCTGTGGCAGGTTTTTTTGTTTTAAGAGCTATGTTTACTATAAGGCCTCTTTTTTTACACAGACAGCCAGGGTGTGGTAAAGACAGTGACTATAAAAGGTGTAGCGCTAAAAAATGAAATGCCTCTGTATACAAACAGGGGTAATACACAGTATCATGAAAGTGATGATGTAACACCTACTTAGAATAATTGTGAATGAACATAACATGAACCGTGAACCAAAATAAATGGTGCAAAAAATAATGAAAGTGCATACAAATAAAAAAGTTCACTGTAAAGCAATCAAAAAACACATCATGTGCATATCCAGAAGAATAAACACCATAGTCTATAGAATGGCAGCAGTGAAGAAGATCCACTTCCAGAGATGGTGAAAAACTGGCATATTCTAAGACAATACCAAATGGAGTGACTCAGATGGATGTAGAGAACTTCAAACACAATAGTCAAATGGAAACATGGAATACTCTTATCAGATGTGATGGACACACATACCATATCGCAGTGGGTCAAGTAGGGTTTGAGCACTGATTCCTAGCACTCTGATGGAATGGTGCTACAAAAGCCAAACGGAACAGGATGATGGATCTCTGGGCTCCAGACCATTTGATCAGATGATGTCAATGAACCAGCCAATCCGGAGTGTGGCCGTAGAAGAAGGGGTTCTCAACAATAGCCAAGTATGCATAAAAAATTTAAAAAGAATGGCTCCCAATGGTGCAGTTAAATCAAAAAAATGTATTAAGATCATACATCAGAAACAGATGTAGAGACGATAAAAATGTGATCACGAAAATAGATAGTAAAACAGCAATGTGGAAGGCATAGGATAAGCAATCCCAACACGTTGTGACACTATAGGTCATTAACTGGGGCATATCTCTCACCTCCCCACATTGGCACAACATTTATAAACTACTTCATAATTGAAATACCGACCACACCCCCTGCACGGCCTGAAGTGGGGCCAATGGCTTGCTCTCCAAGTCTTTATGTCAGTATAAAAACTGCAAGAGGTGAAGATAAGCCAATGATCTCTGAATGATATGAAAGTAATAAAATACATGCAGACAAAAAATAATAGTATGAAATGTAACCGACAGACTATAGATTATAACTAAGTCCACTTGGACGCTGAAGGCATCTGCACACCAAGCCTCATCTTGAATTTGTACGAGATATAGACAATATGGTAAAGACAGAAAATTGAGACACTTTTTTACCATCTACAAGTGGATCACCCACCTACTAATGGACATGGCAACCAAAGAGGCCTTATACACATGCCTTGGCTGTGGCAAACTTAACTTGGCTTGCACCATCTATAAAACTTGTCCATTGGGGTTGATGGTGGCGAGGCAAAAAAAAAAAAGGAAAAGCACACTCAGGAAGGGGCAGGATTACCTTCTGAACATCTGGAAGCTACTGTTCTTCCTTTCTCTGAAAGGTGATCTACCACAGATCGCTTATCAGAGGGCGATAAAGACTGCCGCCCGTGTAAAGGGGCTTAGTGCCTCTACAACAGCCTGTGTCTTCCAAAACTTCAGGTGTTAAATATACTTAGCCGATCCTCAGAGAGGAGAAAATTCCCCCATGCCACCTCCATTTAACTAATCTAAACTTTTTAATTTTATTTACTTTTTTTTACCTGAATCCATGCTAACAGGCCAGGTCCCAGATTTTCTTTCCACTGCTCAGCTTATTCCCTGGCTGTATGGATGATTCCCATTGGCTGTAATGAAATGTCCATTAAAGGGTACTCACAGTTTCCTGAACATTTCAAAGACCTCACAACATGGAGTGTGCCAACAAGATCAGTTTGCTAGCCTGACTGATTTCCACTACCAGCTGCAAAGTTGATTTTTTTTTTTTTTTATAAATTAAATTAGAAAGAAGTAGTTAAAGGGAGGCGGGACAGGGAAAACATTATAAGACTTTTAAAGGTCAGACTATTCAAAACTCAGAACATACCTCCTTTGGACAAAGTTAGCTAGCTGCTTTGCTACTCTAATGGCTTCATTACTCTGATCCAGAACAAGTATGCAGTTCAGGACAGTCAAAGGAAAGTTAGAACTAACCTCTAGGCATTTTCCATTTTCCAGATTGGTGACCTCAGAAGTTCAGAAGTACTAAAGCTACTGGATATGTCAGGCAAATAATATTTAGGTCAGGAATAGCAATTTCCTTACTTCCTCAGTACAAGTTTTTTTTAAGTCTGAAAAAACAAATTTTAACTCAGCTTAGAGGGGAACATAATTTGTGACGTCATTTGTCTTTCATTCAATGTCTAGATGACATTGAGACAAACATGAAATTGCATCTGTTAAATTCTTTATGCTTGGCCACATATGGTCGTGACATTTTTATTAACAAAAGTGAAATAATGTTCGACACACTAACTTTAAGTGCCAAATTGGGGAAATGAACTGCCAAAGTGCATAAAATAGAAGAGAATTAAACTAACAGCAGAAAGGCAAAATCCAGGTGGTCTTTGTCACTGGATAAGGAAAAGGTGCTGTCAAACCACACATTCTTCCTTTTGGCTGCTATGGTGTTATACTGTATATATATATATATATATATATATATATATATATATATATATATATATATATGTGTTCATATTTTTATTTGTAACATAGTGAAATAAACAGATAACGACATCATCTTAATGTCAATTTGTTTCTCCCATTGCATGGCACCTTGGGGTAGTAGTGGAGCCACATCATCCACAAGACTACCTAGGTAGATGTCTAGGTCTTTGTTGGTTGTCCAGGGGGCCCTGTTACAATCTTCATTCTCCTGAAGTTACCAGGAGATGGCACAATCGGTCAAAGCCGTGCACCTGCCTCTCACTTTGTAAGGAAAAAAGCGTTTGTCAGCTGTTGGTAGCTGATGCTTTTGGCAGCACCATATACAGTCAACAATGCAAATGTCAATTGAATCATGGGGGACCAGAGTTTCTACCTTTTCTAGGGTCTCATTGTGTCTTAGTCTGTCTGTGGGCAAAGGTTTTCCAGTGTAAAGGTAAAATTAGACCACAGGGTACTTTCTCTGCAACTGCAGACATGGTTTGCTCTGTTAAAACATCAAACAGGTTTGCTTTAAAATTCAGATTCTGATTTATTTAGCATTTTTTCATATTTTAAAATCAGCAATTTCTTTCATTTGCTAGTAAACCTTCCATGAAGGTCCCTGTTAAAGCACAAGTAACATTGGGCAGTGTGCCCACACAAAGGGCATGGCTGCCAGACACCACAGCTAGCAAGGAGATGGTGCATTGCTAGCAAGCTCCTGTCTCCGGGCGCCAGCACTTACCCGAGGCAAGCATTGGCACAAGGAATGCAGAAAGAACTGTAGCTGACTTGCATCACCTCCTTCTGCATTTCTCTTGCCAGTGCTTTGCTTTGGGCAAGTGCTGGGAGCCACAGGAGACAGGAGCTCACTAGCAATGTCTGTTTGCTAACTGTGGTGTCAGAGGGCCATGTGCTAAATGGGAGCATTTTCAGGGTTGGTGCAAGGATTTTTGACACCCTAGGCGAATCCTTATTTTGCGGCCCCCTTGGCACCACCCCTAACCCCACCCCGTTGCCCTGCCCATGTATAACCCACCTTTTTAATGAAGCGCCCATCAAATGCAGCCTCACCAGTGCCCTTCAAATGTCCCCTTTCCAATGTCCATCAATGCAGCCTCCCAGCACCCATCAAATGCAGCCCCCAGCGCCCATCAATTGCAACCTCCCCATTGCCCCTCAATGCAGCCTACCAATGCCCATCAATACAGCCTCACCAGTGCCCATTAAATGCAGCCCAGCAGTGTCATCAATGCAGCCTACCAGTGCCCATCAATGAATGTTTGCTTGCTTCCATTCATTCAGGATTTGGGACATAGACACAGTCCTCCACCGTCACTGCACCTCTGACACCATGTACGAACAGAGCGGCAGCTGCCTGCTGATATTGAGAATCAGTTGCTTGCTGCAGACAGAAGAGAGTAGGAACACCAGTTTCCAGGCACTCTAGGCAGCAGTGTGCCCTAGGCAGCTGTCTAGTTTGCCTAGTGGTAGCATCAGCCCTAGGCACACTGACATTGCAGCTAGCATCCATGACACCTAGGAAAATTGGAAAAAGAACTACAAGTTCTTTGTCTCATCAGGAACTGAACATAGTAAAAAATTATTTTTAAAAATGGTCTGCAATGCTACCTTCTAAAATATACTGATAGAAACCTTGTACACAGAAAGTATTTTCAATACTAATGAGCAAGCTGATTTTAAACCCACTGATTCAGAGGCAGAATGGAAATCCAACAATGAACACACTTATTTGGCACATGTTTTAATTTGCATGGATAGTTTTTAACAGCAAAGGATGGGTCAAGCTTTGAAAACATTATTGGGTGGTCTTTGAATCACTCATTTTTAAATCTGCAGTTACTGATTTGTTGACTACTCACTGATGTTTGTGTTTCCTTGTATCAACACTAGGTCATTGTCATGTGGCCATATTAGGTCAATGATGTCATGAGCATCCCAGTTTCATTGTTACATGTGACTGCGGGGCAGAGAATGCCTTGCCTGCAGCTGATTTGGCGGGAGGGACTGCTTGCTTCCAGGTTTAGTCAGAAAGTTGTGACCAAACCCCTACTCATCCCTAGTCCCCATACATAGAAGAGCAGAGAAGAAGAAAACCTACTGACCCAAAAAGATGTGCAGTCTGAGAAAAAAACTGGGGAGTTTTCCCCTACTTCATGTCCTGGTTACACCCTGTGTGTCAGAGTATGACAGGATGTCTTCATCTGGAACCTTTCTCTGCCACTAGCTCTGTCCCTAACAGATAGGGTACTTGTCCCTATACTACCCATTCGCAAACCCAGGCAAAGCCTGGGAGCCAGGGCCTTAAATAGGCTCTGCCTGACCCAATATGTCTGCTAGAGTCACATGGGGCAATAGCATCCAATTTGGATAGCTTGGATAGCTTCTCAGTGATGCAGGAAACCATACAGGAACCATGTGCCTCTTGACTTCCTCTCCAGATGCAATGCCTCTGCGGATGAACACCACCTGCAGAGGAGAAAGTAGACTGCACCTGCCTACATGCTGGACACATATTTCCCTTTGTGATCTTAAATATGAAGTTTAGGTATGCATATTATGTCTTACCTGGAAGAGCCATTTGAAAGCTGGAAGTCACTGTAGTAGGAACCTCTACTACAGTGATTGCTGCTCACTTCCAGGTCCCCTGCTGAGTGTCTGCCCTGCTGCTTAGTGGATACAAAAAGCCACTCACTCAGCACAACCCCCATTCAGAGAACACTTTACATTTTCTCAAAGAATGCAAAGGGTTTTCTAATTGGATGAGGTAAAGATTATGACATCACCACCCTGCCTCTCCACCCCCCATTTGGAAAATGCAAAGTGTTCCCTGAATGGCACCCGTGCCCAGTGAGCAACCTCTTGTGTTCACTAAGTAGCAGGGCAGCTGCTCGGCACATGACCTGGAAGCTAGTCACTATCATTTCAGTGATTTCCAGCTTCCACTGGTATCTTCCAGGTATGATACATGTATACTTACATACATTGGTCCAAGCTGGACCAATGTAATTATGCAGAAATATGCATACCTAAACTTCAGCTTTAAGCTGGCCATTAACTGTATGTGTGGATGGAGGAATAATTGCTGACTATTTTATTCTGACATCAGGCATCTCTGTCTATACCCAAAGAGTTCCTGCATCAGATTGGATCTGGCTGCTGGTCAACCGACAACTTTCTGCTAGGCTCCTTTGATTTTCAGTTTGAAGAGTGTTGGGAAGGGAGGGCAGTAAGGGCTACTCATAACTCTGATTTTGCCTGGTTCATCAGGAACCATCCAAAATGTGTGTGTGTGTGTCACAATCCAAGGTCCCCATTCATATACTAGGGCCAATTTTGGACAGAAGCCAATTAACCTACCTGCATGTCTATGGAGTGTGGAAGGAAACCAGAGTACCCGGAGGAAGCCCACGCAGGCACAGGAAGAACATGCAAACTCCAGGCAGGTAGTATTGTGGTTGGGATTCGAATCAGCGACCCTTTTTACTGCTAGGTGAGAGTGCTAACCACTATACCACTGTGCCGCCCAAAACTAAGATATCAGTTAAAACTTGAGTGGGGCTTAAATATGATTAAAAAAAACAAACACTGTGAAACAGAAACATTGGCAAAGCAAATCAAGACAAGTTTAATTTTATGTGTACGTGAAGTCATATGACAGCGTTCTTAGCAAGCTATAAAACAATCTAGGAAAACACAGGAAATTTCATGAAGCAGAGAAAGGCTTGTCACGGATCGCTAAGGGGAAAACACAATTAGAGTTGAATTAAACCTTTTTTGTTAGTACAAACTAAACTAAAACATTTTTTCCCCTCAACATTACTACCTGTCCCCTGCTATATATTACTGTAAGTTCTATAAATTAAAATATGTGTATATAATCTGAAACTTGATGAAGTATTAATATCAGCATAAATCTAGCCTGGGTCCATAACATTCTTCGTATTCATTCAGTGCCTTTAAGAAAAAATAAGGCAGTCTATTATCATGGATGTTGCATGCTGCTTTCTAAACAGTTATAATCAGAAAATAATAATGGCAGACAACACCATTAGTAATAATAATAATAAATAATAATCATAAGAATAATATCATCAACAATTTGTTCTGCCTCTCCAAACTAAGCATTGAAAGTCGGATATCTATAACTGATCCATTTGTGGCAAGATAGCTGTAACTTACAGTCTCAGTAGAATTAGCAGAGAGTGACTCAATCCAAATGACATCCTACAGATAGTAGAAAGCTGTCATGGCCAGGGGTCAGGCTCGGACACCAGTAGCTATAGCAGTAGAGAGGCTCCCACCAACCAGCTGGATAAGTACATTAGCAGGTCCCCCTGGCGGAAGATGCAGGCACACCCAAGGTGCAAGGTCTAAGCACTAACCAATATTCACCAGAGCTCCTGATGGTGGAAATGGGTTTTGCTGCATGTTAGTACCAGGTCTTGGCCCTCAGGATTATCCCACCAGGAAGTGACCAAGCCAGGGTCCAGTAGCAAAAATTCTGGGTTCTCCGCATGTCTCGAGCAATCGCGGGAGCCAGGCGGTGATCGAGACTGCCGGGCACTCGCATCACCTTGGGGGGCGAGCGGCAGAGCGCTCCCCCCTAGTGACAGGGCGACGCAACATTACATAATGTCGTTTTGCCCAGCCGAGCCATTCTGCGCAGGATAAAAGCGGCGGCTGGACGGCTTGTGGTTTGCAGGAGCAATGTAAGTTCCTGAATTAGCTTTGGTATCTGCTTCTCACAAGGCACTCTAGAGCAAAGCTCAGACTTGAAACGGGAGAACCAGAACAAGCAGCCCAGTTGATGTCCTGTCGAGGCAAATGAGGAGCATGCTCATTGGGGGAGAGAACAGGGCGAAAGGGAAACTGGCTCACATCAGTCTGTATCTTCTACATTCATTGTGATGTTACAGATGGAGACAGAAAAAGGCATGTGTTACTTACTAAAATAACTAGGTCTCTTTTTGTTCCAGACAAGGCTGTCCTGTGCCACAGAGATTTGTAAATCTCAAAACTTGACAGACAGAAATTCTAATCATTTGGCTGGCAAAACAGCCCACATTTATATATTTCATCTGTGTATTGAGTTGTTTGCCTAGAGTTTAGCCTCAATGTCTCTTTGAGCAGTTAAATCCCAACTCTCTTCTGAGACTCCTTGGTCACCAGACAGAAATGGCATTGTTAGACTGACGATGTATTTCAAAACTACATCCAGAATTTTGGCAGGTATCTCCATCATAAGAAAATACTACTACATAAAACAGAAAACTTGGATGTAATGTTCCCTCTGGTAATCTTGGTAAGAAAGTTAAAATTGAAAGCTTATCTCAGTGAGAACTCCTAGGAGTTTGGCTTTCATTATCCACTTCCAGATGAAATAAAAGAATGACTTATTTCAAATCTCTTTCAAGAGATTAGTGAGCACAATATTGAGCTGGCGTGCCCGCAACTTTACAGAGCACAATAGAAGATTTGATACAGTAGCCCAATAATAAACAGTTTCTTGTTAAATGTTTGGGGAAAATGTAAGTGACCGTTTATTTAGGGAATGCATTTAAAAAAAAAGAAAAAAATCATTTGATATAGCTAATCTCTTTTATTGTGGATCTGCAATGTCAGGGGTACTAAAGGTCCGTCAATTAAGGGCGCACAGGCGCCAACCCCCCCCCCCCCCGCCCATGGCCACCTCCCTAATCCATCCGTCCGGTCCCTTTCAGAACACCGGCGCAGGAATTCCAACGGGAAGGGGCTGATTAGAGCCAGAGGCTCTGATAGGCTTCAATATAGGGTGGACTTGGGTTGCAGAGAATGCGCTCTCAGCCCACCCAGTTGTGTTACAGCAGCAAATGCATATTTGCTGTTGTAACACTGATCCTCCTCCCAGCCAATCAAGAAGTGGGTTTTGACAGGCGATCCTATTGGATGCCTAGGAGGAGGAGGGCAGGAGCTGGAAGCCGCCATGGAGGAGAGGACTCTGGGACTTTGTTTTCCCCATGCTACTGCTCTAATCTAAAAGTTGTCTTGGTGGGACCTGTACAAATGTCCTCTTTGCCTCTTGATGAAAGCAGATCTTCATGCCCCCTTCAGTTGGTTGCAGGTTCTGCACATTTAAGGTACTCACCCATCCAGCAGAAACAGCACTGTCCTGCTGAGATCCACTTCTTTTCTGCTCTCCAAAACCTTGTTCTGTAACATCATCGGTAAGCTGCCAGCTTAACCTGAAAGAGCCGAAAGCTTCCCAAGGATGTCCCACCTGGCCCTGCCCCCTCCTCCTTTCCCAATGGTGACTATGGCTAATGAGATATGGGAAGTACATATCCCAGGAGGCAGAGTGGGTAAAGTGCATGTCATTTGCCTAGACGAAGGAGGGGAGTATGCGGTGGGTGGGCCAGTGCTTTATTAAAGAAAAAAAATGTAAATGAAGGAAAAAATAAAATAGAATGCTGATTTCTGCCGTGGATGAGAGGCGAGGTGGAAATCAACATGCTCTGGAGGGAACAGATCTGCTTTAAAGAGGAAGTAAACCCTAATGGGTTTACTTCCTCTTTGATTCCCTGCAAAGGTAAAGCATAATGGACTACTATGCATCGCATATTAGTCCATTATGTGTCACTTACCTGACACAGGAGCCAGCGAAGTCACTGCTGTCCACTTGTGTACGGAGCCTCCATCTTCTTGGTGGGTCTCGCTGCTCTGGCACTGTCATTCGTCGGAGCCGCGATGATGTCACTCCCGCGCATGCGCACGGGAGCCGCCACTCGCTGCATATCGCCGTTAATTGCGGCGCGCTCAGTGCTCCTTTCGCGCCACCGTCTACGGCACATGCACCGTAGACAGCAGTGCCTATCGTTCGGCAAATATCTCCTAAACCGTGTAGGTTTAGGAGATATTTCTTGGACCTACAGGTAAGCCTTAATCTAGGCTTACCTGTAGGTCAATGTTGGTTGTAAGGGTTTACAACCACTTTAAGACAGATCTGTTTGCTTGCTGAACTTGCCCATTAGTCATTGCTTACGTTCTAAATGAGCACTTTCTTTAACCACTTCTGGACCGGAAGGTTTTACTCCCTTTCTGCCCTGGACATTTTTGCGATACGACACTGCGTTAATTTAACTGACAATTACGCGGTCACGTGACGCTGTACCCAAATAAAATGTATATTCTTTTTTTACTATATTATTTTCTAAATATAGCTTTCTTTTGATGGTATTTAATCACCACTGTGGTTTTTATTTTTTGTGCTATAAACAAAAAAAGAGCAACAATTTTGAAAAAAAAACTATATATTTTACTTTTTGATATAAAACATGTCAAATAAAAAACTGGAAAAAATCAAATGTTTTCATCAGTTTAGGCCAATATGTATTCTGCTACATAAAATCCCAATAAGTGTATATTGATTGGTTTGCGCAAAAGTTATAGCGTCTACAAACTATGGGATAGATTTATGGCATTTTTATTAAATTTTTTTTTCTACTAGTAATGTCCGCGATAAGTGATTTAAAAAAAAAATTTTTTTAGCAAGACTGCGACATTGCTGCAGACAAATCGGATATCTAACTGACACTTTTGACACGTTTTAGGGACCAGTGACACTAATACAGGGATCAGTGCTAAAAAATCCACTGTCACTGCACTAATGTCACTGGCAGGGAAGGGGTTAACATCAGGAGCGATTAAAGGGTTAAGTGTGTCCCTAGGGGATGCTTACTAACTGTGGAGGGTTGCACTGATTGGGGGAAGAAAGCGATTGGGGTTCCTGCCTAGTAGGAACACAAGATCTCCATCTTGTTCCCTTGCAGAATGGTGATCTGCCTTATTTACATCACCATTCCGCTTCTCCTGGGGATAATCGTGGGTGGCCGTCGGACATCAGGTCCACTGGACCCGTTGATTGACATCCACGCTAGCCAATCACGACACAATAGTGCCTCCGGCGGCATGACTGCACCATCTAGTGCACGAAGTGACGTACAGGTGTGTCATTTTGCGCAATAGCGCCACATTGCCACAGTAAATACATGGCAGCTGGTCGGCAAGTAGTTAATGCTAAGTTATGGGTTAAAATTATGCTAAATTTACATGTATATATTCACTACCTAAAGTGGTTCTAAAGGCTCAAGGTGTTTTCTCATTCTATGCATGAAGTTAAAAAAACCTTCTGTGTGCAGCAGCCCCCCTAATACTTACCTGAGCCCCACTGTGATCCAGTGATGTGCATGGGAGCCTCAGCTCTCCAGGCACTTTCCTTCATTGGCTGAGACAGCAGCGGGAACAATTGGCTCCCGCCTGTGTCAATCACAGCCAGTGAGCTGATAAAGAGAAAGGGCGGGGGGGGGGCAAGCCACGGTCCTGTGTGTGAATGGAAACGTAGAGGAGCACCTTGGGAGCTAGCATGCTTGTTTGCTGTGCAGGCACTTGGCAGGAGGGAGGGGCTAGGAGTGTCGGCGGGAGACTCCAAAGAAGGAGGATCGGGGCGAAAACATTAAACAGAACAGGTAAGTATGACATTTTATTGTTTAAAAAAACTTGCCTTTAATATCACTTTAATGGCCCTGTAATCTATTTTTCATGAAATCTTTTCATAGTGTGGTCATGACCACTGCACAACTCAATGCACAGTACACATCCTAGCCCATAGTCCCTAGAACATGGGTGTTCTGTGGCCCTTCAGCTGCAAGTCCCACCAGGCCTCTGCCTTTGGGAGTCATGCTTGTAACTGTCAGCCTTGCAATGCCTCATGGCACATGTAGTTCCGCAACAGCTGGAGGGCCACATGCCCTAGTGGATCTTAGTACTGAACAAGTGAGGGTGGCCATGTTTGTATATACAGTGGGACCATGGAGAATGAACGTAGCCACCCTTTAATAGGAAGTCAGATCAGCACAAAAAAAGTTAAAGTGGAGGTCCACCCTGAAAAAATGCAACAAAAAAAATATATATTTTTACTCACCAGAAATGCGTGTTGCTAGATAGAACGTACTAATCTGCCACTTCCAATTCCACGGTGATCTTCAGTCTTCTCCTCCTTGCGTTGAATTCTGGGAAATTTGGGTGCGGTGTCTTCTGGAACCTGCATGTGTCACAGAAGAGAGCCACCCATTCAGAAATCGCTGGGGGACTCGTGCATGCGCAGTAGGAAGCGGGCACTGAAGCCGCAAGGCTCCACTGCCTGTTTCCCTTAGTGGAGATGGCAGCGCCGGGACCCGATACGAGGGACGGATCAGCCAACATCGCAGGCACCTTGGACAGGTAAGTGTCCTTAATAAAAGTCAGCAGCTACAGTGTTTGTAGCTGCTGACTTTTACATTTTTTTTTAGGGCTGGAACACCGCTTTAAGAATACACGCTTGAAAAGTTATTTTTGAACCAGAATTTTGTGTCACTTTAAGCCATGGATATTTGTGCACCTATTGTTGTGTGGATAGTGCCTCTTTTAGCAGCATATCATCAGTGTGCCTTTCATACCTGGCTGAAGCAGTAGGTCGTCAGAGGTCACATCCAGAGGTCACATCCAGAGGTCACATACAGGATGTTCTGACAGATCTCTGTGATTCCAGAGTTCCGCAGCAGATTGCTCTTTAATCCATAGTACTTCATTATTCTACAGTCAATCTGCAGAAAGAA